>NC_088356.1:34005568-34235568 GCF_036884655.1 Musa acuminata AAA Group | reverse complement strand
TATAAATAGTCATGTATTCCTCCTCTTTTCATAAGCAATAGATGAATCTTTTCTGCAGCCTTTGAGCAGCAACTTGGAGGGAGGAACCCCTATAGAGTTCTAAGGAGGACGATCCCCTAAAGAGATCAACCCCAAGTTTAGAATCTGCAAGGGTTCTAACACCTGGTATCAGAGCAGCGTTCTTGGCGTCTCGCTGCCCTTCCACAGCCATCCATCAACCCTCCACAACCGCCCAAAGCAATTCCCACAATTGCTTAAAAGATCGTCGCCAAATTTCGTCGTCATCTCCACCACCACGGATCATCCTTTGATCTCCCCGTGAATTGCAACAGGTTATGGTTCTCTACCTTACTACTGCTGCAATTTAGTTATCCTTATTTAAAAATCTCAAAAAAATTATTCCTATATTGCTGCATAAACTTTTCATCATAAAGTTTTCATCTCTACGACGAAAGATACATTGTAGAATTCCAACCGTATAGCACCGTCTATTTGATCTTGCTATTGTATTTTTTCTATCCAAATCTTTACGAAATTTTTATGATATCTTTAACATTTCCTAACAGCAGATTTTCTTTGGTTTTGTCAAAAAAATTCTTAATATAAACCATTGATATTTTACATCTAATCTGCTATACTTGAAAATATGCACTATAAAATTTCAACCGCATAGCACTGTTTATTTGATTTTGATACTACGTTGTTTCTATCCAAATCTCTACAAAATTTTTATGATAGCTTTGACACTTCCTAACAGTAGATTTCCCTTTAGTTTAATCAAAAAATTCTCAATATAAACCACTGATCTTCCTTGGAAGGTTGTGTTAGGACCAAATTGGCACTAAGAGGGGGGTGAATTAGTGCTTTCAATAAAAACGTCAACAATTCAAAATTCTCATTCGATAAAAGCTCATATCAGAAATCTGCTTGACTTGAAAGCGTGTTTGTAAGCATAGTAAAAGTAATAAGTAAGTAAATCAGTTTGTAATATAAATAAAAAGCATGAAAGAAATACAAACTGAGTTTTATAGTGGTTTGGTCGCGTGGCCTATATCCACTCTCGATTCATCTTCACTCGAGGCTACCGGCTTCCACTACTGATCTTCTTTCAATGCAAAAAGATCAACTACCTTTATAACTCTCTCTCCTTTTCACAGGTTCAAGAGATAACCTTTACACCCCTTGAGGTAACCCTCACACACCTCCCTTAGAACAACCTCTAAGCTCAATGAGGGAGGAACTCAATCTTTTCAACAATTTTATAACCTAGAATTCTTTTTCCTTTCTGTTTAATTCTTGTATCTCAATGCAAGAATAGTTGGGGTATTTATAGACTCCAAATGGCTTCAAAATTAGAGTAAAAAAAAAGTATCATCCCGGGTTTCCTGGGTCCTAACGGTATCACCGTCTGTGTTGGGTGGTACTACAACCTACAACACTGACACTAGGTGGTACCACCACCCAGTCTGACGGTACCACCGCTTGACACAGTCTATAAGACTATGTCTGGATGGTACCACCGCCCAGACTAGTGGTACAACTGCTTGACACTGGGCGGTACCACCGCCCAATTTGACGGTACTACCTCTTAACATAGTCTCGCAGACTATATCTTGGAGACTAAGCCTTTAGTGATGCCATCGCTTGACCCAACTTTTGGGTCACTGAATGGGTCTTTCTCTTGGACCAAAATAGCCTCTTGGACCAAAATAGCCCCAACATAGGCCCAATTGGCCCCTAATTTAGTTGGTCTAATTACATTCTAAACCAACCCAATTAGAACTAAAACTACTTCGATCTAGACAATTATTACAAAGCATTAATCATATGTTGTCCGACATATCATTGGTTTATTCGGCGCTTTGTCAGACCATTCAACGCATCATCCTCTCCTTCGGCGTATTGCCCAATCAGCATATTTCCTTCTCACAACATCCGATCTCCTTTGCGCAATGTCTGATCTTCTTGGCCCAATGCCCGAACTCATGGCACGAAGCCTTCTGCCAATACGTCGATTGATCCTCTGGCTCAACATCTAATCTTTTGACATGTTTCACTTCGGCCCAACATTGATTCTTCCTACTTTAATTGTCTCTTCATGATCGAAGCTATCCTGCGTCACTCAAAACACATATTAAATCACAAACTCATTAATTGATTTCATCATCAAAATTCGAGATTCAACAATCTCTCCCTTTTTGATGATGACAACTAATTGATGACAGAGTTTAAACTAAACTCCCCCTATCAATATGCCATATGGATAGAAACGTAAATTCAGAAATAAATTATGAATCTAAGCAACATGTCATCATAAAATCATGTATAATCAAAATTTTAATACATCATTCAATGCATGATCATCATCATAACTTCTCCCCCTTTGTTATCAACAAAAAGTAGAAGTGCAACTAGTAAGTTTTTGATATATAATTTCAAATCATTACATTATAAACATAGTTTCAAGTTTTTGAAACATTATTACATATATCATCATGCAAGCTAGCAAGTTTTTGAGATATAAAAGTTAGCAAAACTTTTACATCTTTTAAGATGTGCAAGATAGCATGTTTTCTTTTATTTGTGATGTTCAAGCTAGCAAGTTTTTTGAAAAAGAATGCAAGATTTATAGTATTTTAGAACATGCAAGCTAGCAAATTTTACATCATTTTAGAACATACAAGCTAGTAAGTTTGCTTACCTTCGCGATGTGCAAGCTAGCATGATTTGCTTCTTCTTGAATTGTACAAGCTAGCAAATTTTGGTTCTCTTTTGAGATGTGCACACTAACAATTCTTTCTCCCCCTTTGTCATTGGCAAAAAGAGGGGAATAACACAAAGGTGCAATTCATTTCCCTTTACATCAATTCTCTAAGCATTACATAAGGTATACAACCATAAATATAAAAGAATTATGTATAATGAAAATCATGTCAAGAAAGATCTAATATCAAAGATCATATGAATACCAAAAAAACATAATTTATTTTGATCTATTTTAAAAAAAAATTAAAAAGAAATCTTAGGAGACCGAATAGTAAGGGAAATCTTAAGTCATGAATTTCGAAAAATATATTCTCTTTAGTAAATAGCAAAAAGGAACATACGAGAATAAAATATCTCGATTCATATTAAAAAATTTCAAGTTGTCAAGATCATGATTCATATATTAAAAAAATTTAAGTTATAATTCCGAGAATTCAAGATCATGTTATAGATATGACTCATTCAAATTCAAATCGTCAAATCATCAAAATTATTTTCAAGAGATTAATAAAAAAGATATAAATAGATTTATTAATCTCCCCATTTTTTTCATTAATGATTCAATTATATCATGAGATATACAAATCATAATTACAAATGAGTCATATAAAACTCATGACATGAAAGATATTAATACGAAAGATCAAGAAAGATCAATTCGTGAATGATTCATCTTGACAAATCTCCTTTTTAGTAAATAACGAATAGAATCATAGGAGATCAAATAAGAGATCTTGATTCACATAAAATAAATCTCAAATCATTAATGTCAATAATTAAAATTCATTTGGATAAATCTTCTCTTAGATGATAAAATCATACAAGAATAAAATGATTAATATAAAATACATCTCATGTCGTAAACACGAATAAATCAAGTGTTTGGATAAATATGAAAATAAATTATCAAATTCAAAATCATCATCAAAATCAAATTTCTTTCATTTGAGAAATTTATTGAAAGTAACATTGATTGATTCCTATGAGATTAACAGTAGCTAAAGTTCTTTTAGTTCCAAATTTTGTGATTGATTTCATACTCTAGTCTTCCATACAAAAGTCATGCATCATCATTTAAAATCGAAAAGCAATATGAAAATCATCAAGATACACATAATTGCTTCTTAAAACATACATAGAATTAATCTTATTAGGTGTATAAGCATTAAATTTAAATCTAACATTTTGTTATTTTATCATAAAACATATAATTGTCATGATCATTTTTTAATAATTTATATATAATTTATTTTAACTAATTTAAAAATAACTTATGAAATGCATTAAGTAATTTCATAGTAAAGTAAAGGGGTTTTAGTTGAGTCACTTACCTTATTGTCGAAAACCACCAAGGCATAGTTCGCAACCTCATCTTCGGATGCACTCGCTTCATCCTCTATTCTCGCCTTGAGTGCATTATTCTTCTTTTGTGCGAGCATATTCTTCTTTAGTTGCAAACATTCGCTTTTGAAGTGCCCTAGCTGATTGTATTTATAGCAAGTTGTTTTATCCTTTTTAAATTTATTTTTATTCTTTAATTCTTATTTCATGAACTTTTTAAATTTTATAGTGAGAAGTTCAAAGTCATCATCATCACTCGAGTTATCACTTAAGTGGTATTCTATTGTTCAAAGTGTCAAATCCTTCCTGTTCTTTGGAAGGTAGTTCTATGTTCATTATGTTCAACATAAGTCATTTCGTAGGTCATCAAAGACCCGATAAGTTCTTCGAGTTGAAAGTTGTTCAAGTCCTTGTCTTCTTGAATTACAGTTACTTTAGGATCCCAACTCTTTAGAAGGGATCTTAATATCTTGTTAACGAGTTCAAAATTAAAAAAACTTTTACCAAGTGCTTTTAGAATATTGACGACATCCGTAAACCGGGTATACATATCTCCAATGGTCTCGCTTGGTTTTATGTGAAACAATTCATAACTATGAACAAAAAGATTGATTTTTAACTCCTTAACCCTACTTGTGTCTTCATGTGTGATTTCAAGTGTGTGCCAAATCTCATAAGCTGTTTCGCAAATAGAAACTCGATTGAATTTATTTTTATCCAAAGCACAAAATAAAGCATTCATAGCTTTGGCATTAAAAGAGAAAGTCTTCTTCTCCAAATCATTCCATTCGTTCATTGGAAGAGAAGACTTTTGAAAATTATTTTCAATGATATTCCATAAATTAAAATATAAAGAAAGTAAGAAAACTCTCATTCGAGTTTTCCAATACGTATAGTCCGTCCCATTGAACATTGGAGGATGAATGATGGAGTGACCCTCTTGAAAGCCCAAAAAAGCCATCTCTCTTAGGTGTTAATCCAAATAGAGAGAAACATGGCTTTGATACTAACTATTAGGATCAAATCGACACCAAGAGGTGGGGGGGGGGGGGCGGTGAATTAGTGCTTTCGATAAAAATGTCAACGATTCAAAAATTCTCGTTCGAAAAAAGCTCGTATCAAAAATGTGCTTGACTTGAAAGTATATTCGTAAGCATAGTGAAAGTAATAAGCAAGTAAATCAGTTTGCAATATAAATGAAAAGCATGAAAGAAATACAAACCAAGTTTTATAGTGGTTCGGTTATCGTGACCTACATCCACTCCTGATTCCCCTTCACTCGAGGCCATCGGCTTCCACTACCGATCTTTTTTTAATGGGTGAATTAGTGCTTTCGATAAAAATGTCAACGATTCAAAAATTCTCGTTCGAAAAAAGCTCGTATCAAAAATGTGCTTGACTTGAAAGTATATTCGTAAGCATAGTGAAAGTAATAAGCAAGTAAATCAGTTTGCAATATAAATGAAAAGCATGAAAGAAATACAAACCGAGTTTTATAGTGGTTCGGTTATCGTGACCTACATCCACTCCCGATTCCCCTTCACTCGAGGCCATCGGCTTCCACTACCGATCTTTTTTTAATGGGCGAAGATCAACTGCTCTTACAACTCTTTCTCCTTTTCACAGGTTCTGGAGATAACCTTTACACCCCTCAAGGTAACCCTCACACACCTCCCTTAGAATAACCTCTAAGCTCAAGGAGGAGAGAACTCAATCTTTTTAACAATTTTGTAACTTAGAATTCTTTCCCCTTTATGCTTAATTCTTGTATCTCCATGTAGGAATAGCTGGGGTATTTATAGACCCTAAATGGCTTCAAAATTAGAGAAAAAAAAAGGTCTCGTCTTAGGTTTCCCGAGTCCCAATAGTACCATCGCTTGAGCTGGACGGTACTACCACTTGCAACATTGATATTGGGCGGTACCACCGCCTGACATAGTCTGGGAGGCTATGTCTGGGCAGTATCACTGCCCAGACTGGTGGTACCATTGCCTGACACTGGGCGATACCATCGTCCAGTTTAAGAGCACTACTGCTTGACACAATCTCGGAGACTATCTTGGAGATAGAGCCTCTAGCGGTGCCACCGCTTGACCCAACATTTGGGTCATTGAATGGGCCTTTCTCTTGGACCAAAATAACCCCAACATAGGCCCAATTAGCCCCTAATTGAGTTGGCCTAATTATATTCTAAACTAATCCAATTAAAATTAAAACTACTTCAATCTAGACAATTATTATAAAGTATTAATCACATGTTGTTTGACATGTCATTGGTTCATTTGGCGCTTCGTTAGACCCTTCGGCATATCGTCCTCTCCTTCGACGTATTGCCCAATCGACATGTTGCCTTCTCGCAACATCTGATCTCCTTGGCGTAATGTTTTATCTTCTTGGCCCGATGCCCAAATTCATGGCACGAAGCCTTCTGTCGATACGTCGACCGATCCTTTGGCTCAACATCCAATCTTATAATATGTTCCACTTCGGCCCAACATTGATTCTTCCTGCTTTAATTATCTCTTCATGATCGAAGCTAGTCTTGCGTCACTCAAAAAGTATATTAGATCACAAATTTATCAATTGATTTCATCATCAAAATCCGAGATTCAACGGGTTGTTCTCATGTTCATCAAGTTTTTCATGTGTCTTGCACGTCATTTCATAGGTCATCAAAGACCCGATAAGTTCTTTAAGCGAAAAGTTATTTAGGTCCTTTGCCTCTTATATTGTAGTTACTTTCAAATTTTAATTTTTAGAAAGTGATCATAAAACTTTATTAACAAGTTCAAGATTCAAAAAATATTTGCCAAGAGCTTTTAAACCATTGACAACATCCGTAAAATGGGTGTACATGTCAACAATGGTTTTGCTTGGCTTCATTTGAAATAGTTCAAAATCATGCATCAAAAGATTAATTTTAGAATCTTTAACTCTATTCGTACCTTCATGAGTTATTTCTAGTATGTGTCAAATCTCATATACAGTTTCGCATAGGGAAATACGATTAAACTCATTTTTGTTTAAAGCACAAAATAGAGTATTCAAAGCTCTGGTATTTAAAGAAAAAGTCTTCTTCTCCAAATCATTTCATTCATTCATTAGTTTGGAAGACTTTTGAAAATCATTTTCAATAATATTCCATAAACCAAAATCCATAGAAAGCAAGAAAACTCTCATACGAGTTTTCTAATACGTGTAGTCCGTCCCATTGAATATAGGAGGGCGAATGATAGAAAGACCCTCTTGAAAGCTAGAAAAAGCTATATCTCTTAGGTGTTAATCCAATGGAGAGTAACTTAGCTTTGATACCAACTATTAGGATTAAGTCAACACTAAGAGGGGGGTGAATTAGTGCTTACATAAAAATCTCGATTTGAAAACTTCGTTCGATAAAAACCAATATAAAAAAAAGTTTAACTTAAAACATTCATAAAGTAGTGAGTAAGTTAATAAGTTAGCAATATAAGAATGAAAATCATAACAGAAATGGCAAACCGATTTATAGTGGTTCGGTCGTCGTGAACTACGTCCACTATCAATTCCTCTTCACTCGAGGCCACCAGCATCCATTACTGATCTTTTTTCCAATGGGCAAAGATCAATTACCCTTACAACTCTTTCTCCTTTTTACAAGCTCAGGAGAGAACCTTTATAAGTTTCATACCTCTTTTAGAATGAACTCTAAACTCTGAGCGGTGGAGGGAACACTCAACAATTTTTAAGCTTTTTTAACTCTTTTTCATCATGGATTCTTTCCCCCTTTCTACCCTTTCTTCTTGCTTAGCCAAGTAGAAATATTTGGAGTATTTATAAACCCTAAATGACTTCAAAAATGGAGCAAAAAAATGTCTCATCCTAGGTTTCCCGGGTCCTAGTAATATCATTGCTTGTGTGCTGAGTGGTACTATCGCCTACAACACTAATATTGGGCGATACCACTTCCCGACATAGTCTGAGAGACTATTTGTATGGTACCACTACCCAGACTAGCGGTACCACTACCCAGACTAGCGGTACCACCGCTTGACACAGTTTGGGAGACTGTGTTTGGGCAGTACCATTGCCCAGACTAACGGTACCACCATTTAACATAGTCTGGGAGACTTTGTATGGGCGGTACTACCACCAAACCCTACTACAAGTCCCTGAACGGGCCAAACAACAAGCCCAATTCAACCTTGATTCACGCCTAATTAGTCCCTAATTGAATTGGCATTATTTCATCCCAAAATTGAGTCAATTAGTCCTAAACTAACTCGATCTAGACACATGATTACAAGCATGAATCCTATGTTGTCTGGAATGTCATTGGTTCATCCGACGCTTCATCTGATCCTTCGTTGCATCGTCCTCTCCTTTGACATATTGCCCAATAAATATGAAGGGAACCAAAGGGCTGTTGAATCTCGGATTTTGATGATGAAATAAATTGATGGGTTAATTGATCTAATCCGTATTATTGAGTTAAGTGTGTACGATTAACTACGATAGCTTGAAGATATAAAGTAAGTCTACCGGAGTCAAGTTCGATGGGTGTTCGAGAGTTCGTCAAAAGCCCGAGGATTCGTCGGAAGTGCTACCGGAACCAACCAAGAAGGAATTGGGGACTTGCCAAAGTTTTCGGAAGTCCACCTGAGAGATCGTCGGAAGTTTGTGGAGATCACCGAGAAGGTTCAGCTACTTGCCAAAGACTCGCTGAACTTGCCATAAGACCAGGAGCCTATTGGGAGTCCACCGGAAGAAATCCGAGGGTGTATCGGAAGTCCGCCGGAAGTTCGCCGGAAAGCTCGCTGGAAGGAAACTCGACGTTACCGGTTAAAAACCTGCTTAGGAATATGTCTTAATTTCGTAGCTTGCATGTAATTAGGGTTAGGATTAAGAGTTAATCCTATAATCTGGTTAGGGGCCAATTGGGCCTGAATTTGGACTAGTTTGGGCCAAGTTTGGAGCCCAACCAATGATCTGAAAAGTCCAGGCGATGGCACTGCTAGACTAGGCGGTGGCACCGCCAGTACACTCTTAGTGTCAGACATTGATAGGCAGTGGCACCACCACTGACAGGTAGTGGCACCGCCAGCATCGGGAACCCAAAAGTAATTCAAATTTGGAGCCCAAATTTGAATTCTCTTGGGGCCTATAAATACCCCTCAATTTTCAGCAAAGAAGATAACTTTTGAGAAGTAAGAGATTGAGATAAAAGTCTTAGCAAAGTTTTTAGCAAGTTTTGTTTTCAATAGCTTGAGTGTTCACCTCCCTCTTTCTCTTTGAAAATTTGTAAGAGTGTGAACCACTTTTAAAAAGTTGTAAGAGGGGTATTTGTCCTTCCCCTTAAAAGTGATTTGCTAGTAGAAGTTGGGAGCCTCATTGAAGAAGGCTTCGCAAGTGGATGTAGGTTATTTTGACCGAACCACTTTAAATTGGTGTGTTCCTTGAATGTGTGAGTATTTACTTTTCTGAAACCGTTATTTACATAGTAGTAAGCTTTCAATTTTCATCTTCTCACTTTACTCGAGCTACTTTCTCCAAGTCATTGATGAATTGAAATCTCTATGCATTTACGAAATTATTTTCAAATTTATAAGTTTTAATCCGTTGCACTAATTCACCCCCTCCCCCCCCCTCTCTTAGTGCCGCTCCAATCCTAATAATTGGTATCAGAACTAGGCTCACTCTTATATTTGGTTTAATACCCAAGAGAGATGGCTTACTCTGGTATGCATGAGGGTAATTCCATTACACATCCGCCTATGTTTAATGGGTCAGATTACACGTATTGGAAAATTCGAATGAGGATCTTCCTCATTTCCATGGATTTCAAGCTTTGGACTATTGTCAAAAATGGATTTCAGAAATCTTCTCTTCCGATGAGCGAATGAGATGAATTGGAGAAGAAGGTTTTTGCTTTAAATGCAAAGGCTATAAATGCCTTGTTTTGTGCATTTGACAAGAATAAATTTAATCGTATTTCAATTTGTGATTCAGCTTTTGATATTTGGAGAACTCTTGAGGTCACTCATGAAGGCACTAGCTGAGTGACAGAATCTAAAATCAAAATTCTTGTGCACTCTTATGAACTTTTTTGAATGAAACCAAGTGAGTCCATCGGAGACATGTACACCCGTTTTACGGATGTTATCAATGGACTCAAAGCTCTTGGTAAAAGTTTTTTTAACTTTGAACTAGTAACTAAAATTTTAAGATCCCTTCCAAAGAGTTGGGATCCAAGAGTTATGGTCATTCAAGAGGCCAAGGACCTTAAAACATTTTCTCTTGAAGAACTTATTGGGTTTCTAATGACTTACAAAATGACGTGCCATGCTCATGAAGAACTCGAGAACCCCCTTCCAAAGAACAGAAAGGATATGACGCTTACACCACAAGAAGACCACTTGAAAGGAACATCAAGTGATGAGGACAGTGACGATGACATTGCACTTTTAACTCAAAAATTTTAAAAATTTATAAGAAAGAACAAATTTAAAAATAACACTAAAAACAAACTTGAACATAAAAAGGACCAAGTAATATGCTACGAATGCAAGAAACCGGGGCACTTTAAAAATGAATGCCCCCAAGCCAAAAAGAAGCAACTGAAGAAGAAGAAAGCTTTAAAAGCGACTTGGGATGATTCAAGTAATTCCGAAAGTGAAGAAGCTAGCAACAAAGGGGAGGCAAATTTCACGCTAATGGCTATAGGAGAAGAGGTATGTGATTTAATTAATGAAGATTTATCTTTCGATGAACTTTCTATCGCTTTTCATGAATTATTTGATGAGTGTAGAACTTTTAGTACGAAGTTTAATCTATTAAAGAAAGAGTATGTCTTACTACAAAATAAGCTTGATAGTCTTCAAACTCCTCCATGCTCTAAGTGTGAACACTTAGAAGCAATAAAAAATAAAAATTTGCTACTTAAAGAGACCTTAAATAAGTTTAAGCTCGGTAGCAAGGGATTGGACATGATCCTTGCAAACAAGGGTCACATCACAAATAGAAGTAGAATTAGTTTTGTGAGAGGATCTCACCAAAATCCTACCACTTTCATTAAAGGACCTACATTACATGTTTTACCTTGTTTGAAATACAACTTTTGTTGTAAATCCGGATATGTTGCTTACAAATGTCCATTTAGGAAAATTAGTCCACATGAGTTGATATGGGTTCCTAAAGGAACTATAAATAGTTCAATGATTAATAACAAAATTGGTAGATCAATTTTTAAGGCACCCAAAATCAAATGGGTACCTAAAAACCATCCTTTTTTGTAGATAAACTCACAAGCTAGAAGCAAAAGATGGTATCTTGATAGTGGATGCTCAAGACACATGACTGGAGATCCATCTCATTTTTCTATGCTCACTAGCAAAGAAGAAGGGTACGTCACCTTCAAAGACAACAACAAAGGCAAAATCATTGGCAAGGGAACCATAGGTAACAAATTAAAATTTTCAATTAATGATGTATTGCTAGTTGATGGATTAAAACATAATCTCTTAAGTATTAGTCAATTATGGGATAAAGGTTACATCGTTAGATTTAAATCTAATGTGTACATTATTGAAAAACTAAACAATAACATGCCAATGATTGCTTTAAAACAAAATAATATCTACACCATCAACCTTGATGAACTGAGTAATGAAATGTGCTTCTCCGCTTTAAATGATGATGCTTGGCTTTGGCATAGGAGATTAGGCCATGCAAGTATGAAACTAATAGCTAAGATCTCATCTAGAGAGTTAGTACTAGGGATTCCCAATATGAAGTTTATTAAGAACAAAGTATGTGATGAGTGTCAACTAGATAAACAAATAAAAACTAGTTTTAAACCAAAAAATCAAATTAGCATAACTAGACCATTACAATTGATCCATTTGGACTTATTTGGACCAATTGACACAACGAGTCTAAGAGGAAGCAAATATACCTTCGTAATTGTCGATGACTATAGTAGATACACTTGGACCTATGTCTTGGCTCACAAAAGTGATTATCTCAAATGTTTCTCTAAATTTTGTAAACTTACTCAAAACGAAAAAGGCTTCATGATTTCATCAATTCGGAGTGATCACGGTGGTGAATTTTAAAACCGTGACTTCTAAAGTTTTTGTGAATCCAATGGATATAATCATAACTTCTCCACTCCGAGAAATCCTCAACAAAATGGGATAGTTGAAAGAAAAAATAGAAATTTACTAGAAATAACAAGAACCATGTTAAATAAACATAGTCTACCTAAGTATTTTTGGGCCGAAGCCGTTAATACAGTTTGCTATGTCATGAATAGGGTTCTAATAAGACCATCTCTATCAAAAACTCCCTATGAATTATGAAATAACAAAAAACTAAATATTTCTTATTTTAAAGTTTTCGATTGCAAATGCTTTATTTTGAATGAAAAGGATGCCTTAGGAAAATTTGATGCTAAATCCGATGAAGGCATCTTTCTTGGTTACTCTTCCGTTTCTAAGGCTTTTCGTGTTTTTAACAAAAGAACCTTAGTTATAGAAGAGTCTATTCATGTAGTTTTTAATGAAATTTCTAAGTTAAAGAAAAATGATTTTGATGATGATCTTGGTTTTGATAATTTGAATTTAAATGAACTCCCTCCTCAAAATAGCAACTTGGATGTATCTTCTTCCAAAATTTCTTTACCCAAGGAATGGAAGTATGTAAATGCTCATCCAAAAGAGCTAATTATAGGAGATACATCAAAAGGGGTTCAAACTCGTTCTTCCTTTAAGAATTTTTGTGCTAACACCGCCTTCCTTTCTCAAATTGAACCTAAATGCATTGACGAAACCTTGAAAGATGATTCATGGGTTATTGCAATGCAAGAGGAATTAAACCAATTTGAGAGGAATGAGGTATGGAAGCTTATTCCTAGACCTAGTGACCATTTAGTCATTGGTACTAAATGGGTGTTTAGAAACAAGCAAGATGAATGTAGTATTGTGGTTAGAAACAAGTCTAGACTAGTGGCCAAAGGTTTCAACCAAAAGAAGGTATCGACTACGAAGAGACCTTCGCTCCTGTGGCAAGATTAGAAGCCATTAGGATGCTCCTTGCCTATGCTAGTAGTAATGAATTTAAACTATTTCAAATGGATGTCAAAAGTGCTTTCTTGAATGGTTTTATTTCCGAAGAAGTGTATGTTGAACAACCTCCCAGATTTGAAAATTCTCTTCTTCCTAATCATGTATTTAAATTGACTAAGGCTCTCTATGGCTTAAAACAAGCTCCTAGAGCTTGGTATGAAAGGCTTAGTTCCTTTCTTATTTTAAATAATTTTTTAAAAGGCAAGGTTGATACTACATTGTTTATCAAATATTTTGAAAATAATTTTCTTATTATTCATATTTATGTTGACGATATTATTTTTGGTTCTTTGGATGAATCACTATGTGAATCATTTGCCAAATGTATGAGTCATGAATTTGAAATGAGTCTAATGGGTGAATTAACCTTCTTTTTAGGATTGCAAATTAAACAACTTAGTGATGGTATATTTCTTAATCAATCTAAATATATATTAGAATTATTAAAATAATTTAACATGGATGGTTCAAAAGCGATAAACACTCCTATAAGTACTTCCAATAAGTTAGATATAGATGAAAATGGTGAAAACTTTGATCAAAAAACATATAGGGGAATGATAGGTAGTCTACTTTACCTAACCGCGACTAGACCAGATATCATGTTTAGTGTAGGACTTTGTGCTAGGTTTCAATCTAATCCTAAATTATCTCATCTTAAAAGTGTTAAAAGAATTTTTAAATATCTTAAAGAAACTCCCAATTTAGGATTGTGGTATCTGAAATCCGATAAATTCGATTTAATAGCCTATGCAGATGCCGATTTTGGCGGATGCAGGATAGATAGAAAAAGCACATTCGAAACATGCCAACTTTTAGTGCATGCACTTGTTTCTTGGACTTCCAAGAAATAAAATTCGGTTGCACTATCTACGGCGAAAGCCGAATACATAGCTGCAAGTGCATGCTGCGCACAAGTTGTTTAGATGAAGAATATATTGGAAGACTATGGAATTTACTTGAAGAGCATTCCCATAAAATGTGATAATACAAGTGCTATTTGTCTTACCAAAAATCCAATTCAACATTCTAGAACTAAGCATATCGACATTAGGCATCATTTTATATGCTATCATGTCCTTAACAATAATATTATTCTAGAGTTTATTAATACAAAGCATCAATTAGCAGATATTTTTACAAAAGCCTTAAATGAAAATTAATTTGACTTTATTAGAAGGGAACTAGGCATGTTAAATTGTCCTTGTGAATGAGATTGATTGTATGTAGTTTTTGAAAATTTTCATCCTCTTTTCGGTTTTCGTGGATTTGACTTCTTCTTTGTTTTTCGATTCTAAATGACATCTTAAAGAGCAATCCAAGACCCTATTCTATCTTGAATCAAACACCTCTGAAAAAAAAAAAAAAAAAGGGGGAGGGAAAGAAAAATGAGCAAAAGATTGATGACTTGTGCCAATGTGATAGCATGACTTATATGAATTGCAAAAGCTAATATATTATGATAGCATGACTTATATGAATTACAAAAGCTAATATGTTGTATAATGCAAATGTCTTATATGCATCGATAGTATGACTTATATGAATTGCAAAAGCTTGTGTAATGCAAATGTCTTATATGCATTGATAGCATGACTTATATGAATTGCAAAAGCTTGTGTAATACAAATGTCTTATATGCATCGCAAATGCGATAGCATAACTTATATGAATTACAAAAGCTAATATGTTGTGTAATGCAAATGTCTTATATGCATCTCAAAAATGTCTTATATGCATCGCAAAACTTTTTGAGAATATAGCAATATGAAAGTTTTTAGATTGGTTGTCGTTTCATCTCATGATCATATGAAATCATTACATTTATATCATGAGATTTATATTGAAAGTTCATATCTCTTGTCGAAATGATAATTGTCTTTTATCATTCAACTTGAAAATAATTTTCATAACTTAAATGATGAGAAATACGAAGTTTCGTATTTGCTCATGCTTATAGAAAATAACGATAAGTTCAACGGATAAAACTTATCAGTTTAGGCTTGAATTCAAAGAGATTGAATTCAAGTGTTTTTATCTTCTCATTATATGGTATATAGATAGTGGGAGTTATGTTTAACTCCGTCATCAATTGATTGTCATCATAAAAAAGGGGGAGATTGTTGAATCTCGGATTTTGATGATGAAATCAATTGATGGGTTAATTGATTTAATCCATATTATTGAGTTAAGTGTGCAGGATTAACTACGATAGCTTGAAGATATAAAGCAAGTCTACCGGAGTCAAGTTTGATGGGTGTTCGAGAGTCCGCCGAAAGTCCGAGGATTCGTCGGAAGTGCTGCCAGAACCAACCGAGAAGGAATCGGGGACTTGCCGAAGTTTTCGGAAGTCCACCAGAGAGATCGTTAGAGGTTCACGGAGATCACCAAGAAGGTTCGGTTACTTGCCAAAGACTCGCTGAACTCGCCACAAGACCGGGAGCCTACTGGGAGTCTGCCGGAAGAAATCCGAGGGTGTATCGGAAGTCCATCGGAAGTTCGTCAGAAAGCTCGCTGGAAGGAAACTCAATGTTGCCGGTTAAAAACCTGCTTAGGACTATGTCTTAATTTTATAGTTTGCATGTAATTAGGGTTAGAATTAATAGTTAATCCTATAATCTGGTTAGGGGCCAATTGGGCCCGAATTTGGACTGATTTGGGCCAAGTTTGGAGCCCAACCAGTGATCTGAAAAGTCCAGGCAGTGGCACCACCCAGCACCCGAGAGGTCCGGTGGTGGCACTGCCAGTACACTGTCAGTGTCAGACACTAATAGGCGGTGGCACCACCAGCACTAGGAACCCAAAAGTAATTCAAATTTGGAGCTCAAATTTGAATCCTCTTGGAGCCTATAAATACCTCTCAATTCTCAGTAGAGAAGACAACTTTTGAGAAGTAAGAGATTGAGATAAAAGCCTTTGCAAAGTCTTTAGCAAGTTTTGTTTTCAATAGCTTGAGTGTTCACCTCCCTTTTTCTTTTTGAAAATTTGTAAGAGTGTGAACTACTTGTAAAAGGTTGTAAGAGGGGTATTTGTCCTTTCCCTTCAAAGTGATTTGATAGTGGAAGTTGGGAGCCTCATTGAAGAAGGCTTCGCAAGTGGATGTAGGTCATTTTGACCGAACCACTTTAAATTAGTGTGTCCTTGAATGTGTGAGTATTTACTTTTTTGAAACTGTTATTTACATAGCAACAAGCTTTCAGTTTTCATCTTCTCACTTTACTCGAGCTACTTTCTCCAAGTCATTAACGAATTGAAATCTCTAGGCATTTACGAAATTATTTTTAAATTTACAAGTTTTAATCTGCTGCACTAATTCAACCCCCCCCCCCCCCCCCCCTCTTAGTGCTGCTCCGATCCTAACAAGGGCCATAGGCTAAGCCTTTTAGGCTGCCACCTCATATTCTCCTCTCTCATTCTCCTCCTTAGTTAGCAGCCCCTGTTTGGGGCATGTGGAGATTTGGGCAGCGATTCGAGGAGAGTCTTTGTAGCTCTTGTCGTGTGGATCACCGCTAGAGAGGAGAATAGTTGACCTCCTTCATCCTCTTCCATAGATTTTTAGGAATTCAGGGATATACGATCTCCCTAGGTAGCACAACTATCTCACATGTGGTTTTTAGTTTTACAAGTTTTTACATACCAATCTTCACATGACGATCAAACCTTTTTGTGAAAATATGAGATTTTTCGTTTTCTTCTTTTGCTATGTATGTAATGTCACCCCTAGATTTTCCTACAGTGCAAAGGTCAATAGTATTGCGACCATGAGCACCCTAAGCGACATGACCACTATTCTCTTGAATTAGTTCCATTACTCTTGTAATAGGTCAAAGACAATCATTGATTAAAGTCAATTAAGGGACTTTAATACCTACAAGCTCTAGACCATGCTTTGATACCATAAAAAGATATCACATCCTAGAATTTTTTTATTTTAGGATCACATCTTTCCACAAGTACATTCAAAGCTAAATAAATATATAACACTTTATTCATAACTTATAAACATTAATTTTAATTCATTTATTCATCAAATCATAAGGTAAAAATATTTATTAAAGAACATAGTGATGTTAACTCGAAGAAACATCTAAGTTGCTTTACCTAGTGGTAGAGAAAAGTCTGCTCTCCACTGGAACCTGGTCTAGTGCTAGTGGTGTTAGGAATTAATTGGCACTAAGAGGGGGGGTGAATTAGTGCAGCGGTAAAATCACCGATTCAAATGTCTTTCGTTTCGATTAAAACTGATTCCAACGAAAACCGTTTCGTAAAGATCTTAACTTGAAACACATTCGTATATATAGTAAAAGCAGTAAACAAGTAAAGTAGTTTGCAGTAAAGGTAAATTGCTCAAATATAAATGTAAATTGAGTTTTATAGTAGTTCGGTTGTCGTGACCTACATCCACTCTCGATTCCTCTTTTGTTGAGACCACTGGCATTTGCTAACGGTCTTCCTTCAATAGGCAAAGACCAACCACCTTCTTATAACTCTTTCTCCTTTTACCGGGTTTAGGAGATACCCTTACAACCCCACTTACTCCTCTCTCAAACTATTCTAACACTTAGATTTTTTAGAGAAGTTCATACAAGATTACATCAACGTTTCTTTCTTTTTCACTCTGAATACTTGTGTGCATTAACCAAGGATGAGAGAAGTATTTATAAGCCTCAAGTTGATTCAAACTTGGAGACTGTGTTGGGTGGTACCACCGCCTGCCGCACTGACACTGGGCAGTACCACCACCCAATCTGATAGTACCACCGCCTGACAGTCTCTCGTAGATTGTGTTTGGACGGTACCACCACCTAACATAGTCTCGGAGACTGTGCCATGACTGTGCCACCTATTGGGTCACTGTTTGGGCATTTCATTAGGCCCAACACAGTCCATACATGGGCCTAACTGGCTCCTAATTAGGTTGGCCCAATTCCAATCTCAATTATGTGCTAACTATGAAATTTAAGACATTTACTAATCTAAACAAGTCCGTAAGTCTAGGTTTCTTCCGGTGAGCTTATGGCGATCTTCCGGCGAGCTTCCGACGAGCTTCTTTGGCAAGCTCTTGGACTTCTCGATCAATTCCGGCAGAACTTCCGACGAACGTCCAGACTTCCAACGAACTCTCGAACTCCCAACGAGATCACGTTCTTGACTCTAGGACTTCATTTTGCTTTATGCGTTGCTATTATAGTTAATTCTGCATACATAAAATCTACTTCAATCTAGATAATTATTACTAAGCTAATCAAATGTTGTCCGGCATGTCATTGGTTCATCGACGCTTCGTCCGATTCTTCAACGCATCGTCCTCTCTTACGGCCTATTGCGCAATCGGCTAGTTAACCTCTGCAACTCCGATTTCCTTAGCGCAATATCCACTCTTCTTGGCCCGATGCCCAAACTCATGGCCCGAAGCCTTCTATCGATACGTCGACCAATCCTTCAACACGACGTCCAATCTTCTAACATATTTTTCTGTAGCCTAACATGATTCTTCCTACTTTAATTGTCTCTCCCTAATTGAAGCTTTTTGAATCGCTCAAATCGCAGATCAAATCATAAACTCTATCAATTGGTTTCATCACCAAAATCTGAGATTCAACAATCTCCCCCTTTTTTATGATGGCAACCAATTGATGACGGAGTTAACTTTAACTTCCCCTATTAATATGTCATATTGATAGAACTCTTGATTCAAAAATCCAAGCAACATGTCATGATAAAATCATGCATAACATCATACTTCTCCCCCTTTGTCATCAACAAAAAAGAGAAGTTCAATTATCAAGAGTCTGAGATATTACAGTTCAAATCATTGTATAATAAACATTATCTTCAGTTTTATCATCATGCGAGCTAGCAAAAATTTTGAGTTTTGCAAGTTTGTAAATTTTGCTATATGTGCAAGTTTAGTATGTTTTACTTCTTGAGATAGGCAAGATAGCACTTCTTGGTGATATTCATGTTAGAATATGTGGCCCTTTTATAATTGAATAAGATATATAATAGAATAACTAATTGGGTTTCATTCAGATATTTTAGCCAATAGACTAAGTCCACTACGGAACGATTCCTCGGTAGATAACCTTGATGGGAGGAAATCTCTTGAGATCTCATCGTAGACCCTCTGCTCTCGCCTATAAAAGGACAGGATCTCTAGGGGTTGAGAGAGTGTTAGAGCGTTGGCATTACGTACAGACGCATCTCTCCGTCGAGGGATTTCAGTTTCCTCAAAAACCCCTTTCTCCCAAAATCCATCACTCTCAGTGTGGGTCCTGTGAAAGGATAGGAAGAGAGGAGAAAGGATCTACTCCTCCTTGCACTCCTTGCAGACGGCGACGGTGCCTGCAACTTCGGATCGGTGGCTGGCTACAGCAATCTTGGATTAAAGACGGTGCTTAGCGGATCAACCGAGATCTCTGAAGAGATGGCATCAAAAGGTACGCATCGTAATTAGATCTATACATTTTTTATTTCAATCCTGGCATATAAGTTATTTTCGCATTTTAGATATAGCATAATTATAGACTTTATGCTTACAATTGGTATCAGAGCCCGGTTTTTGAAATCAAATGTATTAGATCTGTAAATTTATTTACGATGCATAAAATTACCTTAATCTTCCAAGAATTGCTAAGCAGCAATGGTCACCGTCGACCTCGCTGCGAATCTAATACTACACCGGGTAGCGTACGCATCACAGAACCCGTCCCATATGCGGGCATCACAGAACCCGTCCCATATGATACGGACATCACAGAACCCGTCCCATATGCAGACAACACAGAACCTGTCCCATATGCGG
Organism: Musa acuminata AAA Group; assembly: GCF_036884655.1. Taxonomy (NCBI): domain Eukaryota; kingdom Viridiplantae; phylum Streptophyta; class Magnoliopsida; order Zingiberales; family Musaceae; genus Musa; species Musa acuminata. Next base: position 34,215,555 of record NC_088356.1, on the reverse strand, counting down.
ACATCACATAACCTGTCTCATATGCGGGCATTACAGAATCCGTCCCATATGCGGAACCCGTCCATGCGACGGCCGGCCGCACACGGCCAGAACTCGTCCATGCGATGGTCGGTCACACGCAGGCAGATAGCCCAAGTGGTGGCCGTGCGTGAGTAGGCTGTGCTCAAGCGGCGGCGACGAAAGCAGATTAGGGTTTTTGGCATAATTATGATTTTACCCTCGAGGCTAGGGTTCGTTGAAATTACAGTTTTACCCTTGTAAATTTCGTAATTTAAAGTTATGTTCTGTCAACATATTTACGGTTTTACCCTCGGGTTTAATTTATGCCAAAATTACAGTTTTGCCATTCGCATATTTCTGATTTATTCCATTTCAAATATTTATGGTTTTATCAAAATTGAGAAATTTAATTCATATTCTCAATTATAAATTGATAAATATGATTTATTATAATTATGATTAATTTTAATCATAATTATATTTTTTTATTATTTGATTGGATTTATTTTTTTATTAAAAAAAACTATAAATTATGGTTTACTTTATAGTTTTCTCATATGAATTATTGATTTTACATATGATAAATAAACTTAAAATCCAATTATTGTTTTTGGACTTTTATTTATTTATTCACATGTATATATATATATATATGAAATTGTGAAATAATGTATATCTTTCACATGCATGATTTATATAAATGATTGATTTTATATGTGGTAAATAAAATTAAAATCCAATTATTGTTTTTTGGACTTTTATTTATTTATTCACATGTATATATATGAAATTGTGAAATAATGTATATCTTTCACATGCATGATTTATATAAATTATTGATTTTACATGTGGTAAATAAAATTAAAAAAAAATCCAATTATTGTTTTTTGGACTTTTATTTATTTATTCACATGTATATATATGAAATTGTGAAATAAATTTACCTTTCACATGAAGGCATGATTTATATGTTATCATGATTATCGAGTTTTCGTATTGATTAATATTCAATAATTATTATTATTATTTATTATTGAATTGCTTAGCATTAATATTCAATAATTATTATTGTTATTTATTATTAAATTGCTTAGCATTAATATTCAATAATTATTATTGTTATTTATTATTAAATTACTTAGCATTAATATTCAATAATTATTATTGTTATTTATTATTGAATTGCTTAGCATTAATGTTCAATAATTATTATTGTTATTTATTATTGAACTATTTTGCATTAATATTCAATAATTATTATTATCATTTTATTATTGAATTGCTTAGCAAAAATTAAATAAATTGATGAATATGATTTGTAATTCATTTTCCTAAGTTTTATCTGACTAGTAGCTACCAAAGTGGCCTAGGATGATAGACTTTTGTGATATGAATTACAATAAAAGTTTTATCATTTATAGGACATTTTTATTTTATATCATTGCATTAGTCTTGTAGCCACCAAAGTGACCTGGACTAATGACTTATAAAATAATATTAAAGAATTAGTCATAAATGACATTAAGGAAATAATATTCATAATGACACATATAATTAGGAGATTTAGATAATCCCAAAGGAGAATCTAATTCAAATAATTATATGATGAGGTAGGATGATACTATTTTTTTTTTGGATATCCTTGCAGTTTAGGGTTGTATACCCAAAGGTAACAATACTATTCCACAAGGATGGTATCAGTCCTTTATAAATATTCTTGAGTGAACACTCGATATGTCAATATTTCACCCAAAGGTGTAATATAGATGATATCAATAGTTCATCAATTTTTGACAAACTCAAAGCATTAATGTTATTCTATATTTTGCAGTGGTACTTCTGCATATATATTCATATGCTTCAAGTGTCCCTGTACTCTCTGGATCAAATTATTCAGAATGGTTAGAGCATGTGCAATTCACACTGGGGGTATTATATCTTGATTTAGCATTACTTGTTGAAAATCCTGCAGACTTGACTGATGAAAGTTCTGTAGAACAAGTAAATGAAATGAAGGCTTGGGAAAGATCTGATAGACTTAGTTTAATGTTCATAAGAATGACAATTGCAAATAACATAAAGACTTCATTACCGACTACAACTAGCGCAAAGGAATATTTAAAGGTTATTGAAGACAGATTTAAATCTGCTGATAAGTCATTGGCTGGCACATTAATGAAAAATTGACTACGGCTTAGTATGATGGCACTCGAGGAATTCAGGATCATATCCTCAATATGGCTGACAAAGCTGCAAAACTTAAAACATTAGGTATTAACTCGTGAAGAACACTTGGTTCTTTTATGGCACATTTATTGTAAAGTGTTTCTTTTATGGCAAGAAAGGACACGTGAAGAAGGATTGCATTAAACGCAAGACTTGGTTCGAAAAGAAAGGTATTAACTCGACCTTTGTATGTTTCGAATCAAACATTACATAAGTTCCTTCTAACACTTGGTGGATTGATTCTGGTGCTTCAACTCATGTTACAAATAACATGTAGGGATTTCTTTCAATTCGGAAACCTAAAGAACATGAAAGATTCATCATTATGGGAAATCGTCTTAAAGCGAAAGTGATATCAATGGGAACTTATCATTTACGCTTAGAGACGGGTCACTTGATAGATCTTGTTGACACCTGTTATGTCCCTACAATTTCTAGAAATTTAGTTTCTCTTTCTAGAATTGATGAGTTAGGATATTGTCTTTCTTTTGGTAGTAGCAAACTCAGTATATTTTATGATTCAATAAAAGTTGGTTCTGGAATTCTCTGTGATGGTTTGTACAGAATTAATTTGGATCTTGAGTTTGCAAAGACATTAATGACCCTGCAATCAAATGTTGGATTGAAACGTAGTTTCAATAATGAAAGATCTTCTATATTGTGGCATAGACGATTGGGGCATATCTCCAAGGAAAGAATTGAAAGATTAGTGAAGGATAATATTTTGGAACATTTAGACTTCACTGATTTTGATGTTTGTATAGATTGCATAAAGGGAAAGCAAACTAAACATATAAAGAAAAATGCCACAAGAAGTAAAGAACTTCTTGAGATTATTCATACTGATATCTACGGACCACTCCATATTCCTTGTTTTAATGGAGAAAAATATTTCATCACATTTATAGATGATCTATCCAAATATGGCTATGTTTATCTAATATATGAAAAGTCTCAAGCCATTGATACTCTTGAAGTATACATAAATGAGGTTGAGAGACAATTAGATAGAAAAGTTAAAATTGTCAGATCTGACATAGGTGGTGAATTTTATGGCAGATATGATGGATCTGGTCAGAATATTGGCCCTTTTACTAGATTCCTAGAACAACGGGGTATTTGTGCTCAATATGCATTACCAGGTGTGCCATAGCAGAACGGTGTTGCTGAAAGGTGAAATCGTACTCTGATGGATATGGTTAGGAGCATGATGAGTTATTCCTCTGTACCTGAGTCGATGTGGGGTGAAGCTCTTAGGACAGCTATGTACATCTTGAACAGGGTTCCTAGCAAGTCAGTTTCATCGACTCCATTTGAGTTATGGACTGGTAGGAAGCCCAGTCTAAGATATCTACATATTTGGGGGTGTCCTACAGAGATAAGAGTATTTAATCCACATGAAAAGAAATTGGATCCAAGAACTATTTCAGGATATTTTATTGGTTATCCAGAAAAATCTAAGGGATATAGATTTTATTGCCCTAATCATAGTATGAGAATAGTAGAATCTTGTAATGCAAAATTCCTTGAAAATGGCGAAATCAGTGGGAGTGAAAAATCTCGAAGGATTAATTTTGATATCGAGGAGATTCAGGTTAATTCTCCCATATCATCTCCTATTCGAGAGATTGTTGTTCCTCAAATCAATGAGAATATTGATGGGGGTGAACAACAAAATAACATCGAAGAACTCTCACATGATGTTGATGTCGCCGCTGATGATCTTGTAGAACAATCACAATTGGCATATTTGAGAAGATCTCAAAGGAAAAGAAAACATGCTATTTCTGATGATTATGTGGTATATCTACAAGAATCAGATTATGATATAGGAATAAAAAGAGACCCCTTATTGTTTTCATAAGCTATAGAAAGTAACGATTCTGAAAAATGGTATGATGCAATGAAAGAAGAGTTAAAATCAATGGTCCAGAATGATGTTTGGGATCTCATTGAATTTCCCAATGGTTGTAAAAGAGTCGGTTGTAAATAGGTCTTTAAGACAAAACGTGACTCAACGGGCAATATCAAACGATATAAAGCCAGACTTGTGGCCAAGGGTTTTTCTCATAAGGAAGGCATCGACTATAATGAGACTTTTTCTCCAGTTTCAAGAAAGGACTCATTAAGAATCGTCATGGCATTGGTAGCTCATTATGATCTTGAGTTGCATCAGATGGACGTGAAAACAGCATTTCTGAATGGGGATCTGGATGAAGAAATCTATATGGAACAACCTGAAGGATTCATTGAAAAGGGAAAAGAAAATTGGGCTTGTAAACTTAAGAAATCCATTTATGGCCTTAAACAAGCTTCCAGACAATGGTATATAAAATTTCATAATACCATTACTTCCTTCGGATTTAAGGAAAACACTGTTGATCAGTGTATATATCTGAAGGTAAGTGGGAGCAAGTTTATTATATTGGTCTTATATGTGGATGATATTTTACTTGCCAGTAGTGATCTTGGTTTATTGCACGAAACCAAGATATTTCTCAACAAGAACTTTAAGATGGTTGATATGAATGAGGCAGCCTATGTTTTTGCCATTGAGATATTCAGGGATAGATCTCAAGGATTATTAGGATTGTCTTAGAGAGGATATATTGATCGTATCTTGGAAAGATTTAATATGCAGCTTTGCTCAGCCAATGATGTACCAATTACTAGAGGTGAAAAATTCAGTCAAAACCAGTGCCCAAGAAATGACTTAGAAAAGAATCAAATGAAGAATATTCCTTATGGGTGCGCAATTGGAAGTCTATTATATACTCAAACCTGTACAAGACCAGATATCAGTTTTGCAGTTGCAATGCTGGGAAGATACCAAAGCAACCCAGGAATGGAACATTGGAAAGCTGCAAAGAAAGTAATGAGATATCTGCAAGGGACGAAAGATTATATACTCACATACAGGAGATCAGATCAGCTTGATGTGATAGGATATTCAGATGCTGATTTTGCAAATTGCCTCGACAGTAGGAAGTCCACTTCAGGATTTGTATTTATGTTAGCTGGTGGGGTAATTTCTTGGAAAAGTGCAAAGCAATCGCTTATTGCATCATCAACAATGGAAGCTGAATTTGTGGCATTCTTTGATGCCATAAATCAAGCTTTATGGCTGCAAAATTTCATCTCGGGACTTGGTGTGGTCAACTCAATTGCCAGGCCGCTGAAGATATTTTGTGATAACACTACAGCAGTTTTCTTCTCTAAGAATGACAAGTACTCTAGTGGTTCCAAGCACATTGAGATAAAGTAATTGCTGGTTAGAGAAAGAGTCCAGAAACAGCAAGTGTCAATTGAGAACTTGAGCACCACTATGATGATTGATGATCCATTGACAAAAGTCTTACAGTGTAAAATATTCAAAGAACATGTTCTTAGAATGGGGCTTGTGAGCAAGTCATAAAGGATATGGTGATGCATGTTTATGTGGATGCTATTATTGACATTCTTCTTGCTTAATTGAAGTTATATGTTTCTGCTATCCTGTTTACATTTATGTTTATGCATATTATGGTTGAATATAATAACAAGATTGTCTTGACAAGACAAATTACAGGGGTCATTATGGACTATATTAGGAAAGACTAACAATTGTTGAATCTCATATTTTGATGATGAAACCACTTGATATATGTTTATGATTTAATCTGCGTTTTGAGTGACGCAGGATGCTTCGATCAGGATGAGACAATTAAAGCAGGAAAATCATGTTGTGCCGGAGGAACATGTCAGAAGATTGGACGTCGGGCCAGTGGATCGGTCGACGTATCGGTCGACGTATCGACAAAAGGCTTCGGGCCATGGACTCGGGCATCGGGCTAAGAAGAGTGGGTATTGTGCCAAGGATATCAGAGTTGCGGAGTCAACTGGCCGATTGGGCAATAGGCTGCAGGAGAGGACGATGCGCCGAAGAATCGGACGAAGCGTCGAGGGACCAAAGACATGCCGGACAACTTGGTTAATTGCTTAGGATTAATTGTCTCGATCGAAGTTTTGTTTTACATGTGCAGGATTAACTACAATGGAAGTAAGACATGCAGCAGGAGTTACGCCGGAATCAAGACAACGATCGCATTGTGAGTTCGAGAGTTCGACGGAAGTTCGGACAGTCGTCGGAGGTTCTGCAGGAACAAATCCGAGAAGTCCATGAGCTTGCCAAAGAAGCTCGTCGGAACTCGCCAAGTGGATCGTCGCAAGTCCAGGAGTTTGCCGGAAGTCCGCAGGAGCATCACCGAGGGTTCATCGGATGATCGACGGAAGTTCGTCGGAAACTCACCGGAAGAAGTGATTGACGCACCGGAGCAAGTTACAGTAAATGTCTTAGGAAATATTGTAGTTAGCACAATGATTAAGTTGGAAATGGGAGGTGATCCCATTAACTTAATCTTGGGACAATTGGGCCCTTGAAAAACCCAAATTGGGCCGAATGAATCAACCCATTCGGACCCTGATTTCTGCTAGGCGGTGCAACCGCCCCAGCCAGGAGGCGGCACCGCTTACGCTAAGTCTCTGAGCGAGACTGGGCGGTGCAACCGCCCCACCCAGGAGGTGGCACCGCCTGGGCTCAGTCTCCGAGCGAGATTGGGCGGTGCAACCGCCCCTGACAGAGGTGGCACCGCTTGGGCTCGGTCTCCGAGCTCTGGCTGAGCGGTGCAACCGCCTCAGTCAGGAGGTGGCACCGCCTAAGCTCTGGCAAGAGGTGCAACCGCCCCAGGAGGTGGCACCGCCAAGAGGCTCAGTCTTCGAGCTCTACCAGGCGGTGCAACCGCTAGATCCCGGAATTTCGGGAATTGACAGTTTTGAGCTCCAAATTCAAACTAGGTTGGGGCCTATAAATACCCCACCCTTTCAGTGCTGATAGTGCACTGAGAAACCACCGAAATTCTGATTTTATATTGTGATTTTGTGAGCTCAAAAGTGTTGTATGAGTTGAAAGTTCTTCTTCCTCTTTTCTTCCAAGTTCTAATCTGTTAAGAGAGGAAAGAAAATTCTGTAAGGGTTGTCTCCTAAGCCCGTCAAAAGGAGTGAAACTGTAAAAGGGTGGTTGGCCTTCGCTATTGAAGGAAGGCCTCTAGTTGACGTCGGTGACCTCGTCGGTGGAGGAAGCCAAAAGTGGAGTAGGTCAAGATTGACCGAACCACTCTAAATCTCGGTTTGTATTTACTTTGAACATCTTATCCTTACTGCAAATCTCCTCAATAGCTTACTGCCTTCTGCGCATATACTATCATGTTTTAAGCTCTGCATTTTCCGAATCGGCGGTTAGACGTAAATCGTTTTTATCGTACGAACATCATATTTCAGTTTGCGTTTACATTCTGATTTCTATCTTAACTGCAAACTGCCTTTATATCTTTGCTTTAATTGCATCTTGCTAGGTTACAAGTTAAAGTGATTTATGAATCAGATTTTCTACCGAAATCGCTCTTATCGTACGAACGCGATTTTAATCGTCGAAAGTTTTCTGCTGCACTAATTCACCCCCCCCCCCTCTTAGTGCTCTTGATCCTAACAATTGGTATCAGAGCCCAGTATTTCTCATTTTGGATTTACACCCGAGAGAAATGGCTCTTCATGGCTTTCAAGAGGGCTTATCGGTTGTTCATCCACCGTTGTTTAACGGATTGGACTATACTTATTGGAAAACTCGAATAAGAGTATTCTTGATTTCTCTGAATTTGGATTTATGGAATATTGTTGAAAACGGTTTTCAACTTCCCTCTAAACCGATAAACGAATGGTCAGATTTGGAGAAGAAGTATTTTTCTTTAAACGCAAAGGCTATGAATGCCTTATTTTGCGCTTTGGACAAAAATGAGTTCAATTGGGTTTCTTTGTGCGAAACGGCTTTTGACATATGGCACACTCTTGAAATCACACACGAAGGCATTTCTAGAGTTAAAAATTCGAAAATCAACTTTTTGATGCGTGATTTTGAGCTTTTTTAAATGAAGCCAAGCGAAACCATTGGTGACATGTACACCCGTTTTACGGATGTTGTCAATGGTTTAAGAGCTCTTGGCAAATATTTTTCGGATTTTGAACTCGTAAACAAGATTTTGTGTTCTCTTTCTAAGAAGTGAGATTCAAAAGAAACTGCAATACAAGAAGCTAAAAACCTAAACAACTTACCACTTGAAGAACTAATTGGTTCGTTGATGACATATGAAATGGTGCACAATGAACAAAATAACCTTCCAAATAACAGGAAGGATTTGGAACTCCGGACAAATGAATACCACTTGAGCGATGACTCAAGTGATGAGGACAATGATGAACTTGAACTTCGAACACTAAATCTTAACAAGTTTATTAAACAAAAATCTAAAATAAACAATGAACTTGAATGGAGGAAGAGGCCAAAGAAGAAGAACACAAAGTGGGATGAATCGAGCTCCTCCGAAGACGAGGAGAAAATCAAGAAAGGCGAGGAGGCAAACTACGCCTTAACCGCTTTCAATGATAAGGTAATCGAAATCCCCCTGATTTATTTTGAAATTACTTGATGCTTTCATGATGTATTTTCTTTTTTAGTTTAGAATTAATGTTTAAAAAAAAAATTATGATCATGCTAGTAATTTCAAAAATGATAATATTGTATATTTTATGATAAACAAACAAAATAATTTTGATTGAAAATATGAAATCATGGTTAAGAAGTAATAATGTGTATCATGTTGATGTCCATTGTTATTTCTCATTTTTTAGTATATTAAATCATGTTTAATTTGAAATTATGTATGATGATTCTTGATAATTATGGATTATCGATTTTCATGATAATAACAGTAAAAATTGATGCATGTTTTGATTTGACATAAATGAAAAGGCATGCTAACATGAAATCGATCACTTAAGATGAAACACTTAAAAAAGGGGGAAAAATATATTATCAATGAAATCATGAATCTATTTATGTTATAAATTTTGTGAGCCATAAAAATGATTTTGATGATTTAAATTTGAAATGAGTTTTATCAAATTCATGATCATGATTTGTCAAATTGAATGAATTGAAAATGAATGATGATTTTTCTCTTGAATGATTGTGACCTGTATTCCTTGTATTCATGATATGATTTTTATGCAATTCTTTGTATTCATGAAAGGTTTATCTCATCACCCAATTATTTTCTTCTTAATATTCCTTATGTGATAATATGAATACATGAAATATTCATTAATTTATTTTGATGTATACAAATGAAAAGTTATGATCATGATAGGATATAATTTAATAAAATTAATATCATCATGATATGAAACATTTATGATTTGCAATGATGCACGCAATACTTGAGCTTTTTAATTATGATGTGATGTATTGCATATGATGTGAATCATGATTTAAAATGCTATGAGTTGTTGCTAAAATGAAGTATTATAAATATTGATTTAATGTTCGGTATCATGAACACTTTATTATCATACATGAAAATAGTGATAAATACTTTGAAAATAAATGTTTGTATCATGTTAGATGGTTTGACATATTGTGCATGATAAGCTATAAAGATGATTGAAACAATGATTGAAATAATAGGAATGATGATTTGGAATCATATAATAATGAGTTTATATGTTTTAAAAATATATATGATGATAATGATGCATGCAATGATGAAATATTCATGATAAAATAATTGTTTTGACATTCAAGACTTGAATTTTTATCAATGCTATTTACCTTTGTCATAATTTAGAAATTAACGTAAAGGGTCTTCCTTTCTTTTTGACAATGACAAAGGGGAAGCAAAACATGCTTGAAAGCTAATTTGCTAGCTCATATAATTCAAAAAAAAAGGGGAGAAAGAAAATAATTACACTTCTCAAAAGAAAAGGAATTGCTATCTTGAACATCACCAAGAAGTGCTATCTTGCAAATCTCAAGATGCACAAATGCAAACATGCAAAATTTGTAATTTTGCACATCATTAAAATTTATGATGCTTTGGTGATTATGCATGTTCTAAAATGTTATAAGATTCACTAGCTTGCATGATGTAGAACTTGCTATATTGAACATCACCAAGGAATGATATCTTGCAGAAGCAAAAAGTGAACTTGCACATCTAACAAAACTTATATTTCAAGAAGCAAGAGTTGCTTTCTTGAACATCTCAAAATTACTAGCTTGCGTGTCTTAAAATTGTAAACTTGCCATCGTACTACCATGACGATGAGCATGCCTTATCTTCATGATTGTATTTGAAAAACTATGGCAAAAATACGTCCGAATGATTGAACGTGTTAAAATTATTGATTGAATGATCAAATCACTTGATTGCCGTAATGATTTTACACAATTACATGTTGGAAATTATGTGCTTGAATACAAAACTTCCATGATAACAAGCATGCTTTACCTTCATGATTGTAATTGAATATCTATAGCAAAACCTTGTCCGAATGCAAGAAAGAGTCAAATTTCATTTTCGGATTTTCTTGATCCTAACAATTAGATTTTCTCAAAACATTACTCTCTTCCGAACTTAACAAGCATATGTCATATCAAGTTTAGTTCATATCATTGATTTTTGACATATGTAATCAACTAGCAAATACATCTCTCATACACATATCATGTGAAAAATATTTTTTTGAGAAATGAATTTGATGAATATGGATGAAAGTGTTTTTACTTGCAAGGATTTATTTCACATACATATCTTGATCCTTGTAAAAATGAAGCATAATTTAATCTCTCATCGATTTTAACTTCACTTGAAGTAAACTCACAAATAGCATGTATCACAAATAGTCTTCTTCCTTCATACAAAAAGATAATAACAGATAAAAAGGAAGAAGTTTTCAAAGCTATCTCCATGTCATGTTTTCCTTGAGATGTTTGTATAATTGATATCCTATCACTCACTGTTGGAAAATGATATGAACCTAGTTATGACATGAATAATTACAAGCACTTATGCTTAAAATGTGCTTATATCGTTCTCCTTTTTGTTGATGACAAAGGGGGAGAAATATATGAATTGATGCTATGATTATGCCATGCTTGCATCATCAAGAGATATATGAATTGATATGATTGCCATATTTGCAATGCTTGCATCATCAAGAGATATATGAATTGATGCTATGATTGCCAAATTTGCATTATGCCATGTTTGCATCATGCGTTAAGATATCAAAAACTTGTATCGTAATTTTACGCGTTGATATCTTACCATGAAATGCTACAATTGATAAACACTTGAAATGTTTGTGTTATGATATCAAAAGCTTACATCGCAATTTTACATGTTGATATTTGATAATAGCAAACTTGCATGATGATAAAACTTGATATTATGTTTTTCATGCAATGAGTTGAACTAATATCACAAACACTTGATTGTGGTACTTCTCCTTTTTGTTGATGACAAAGGGGGAGAAGTATGTTGATGACATGATATGTTATGCATAAGTTTATGATGACATGTTGCTTGGACTTTTGAATCCAAGAGTTTCTATCAATATGGCATATTGATAGGGGGAGTTTGTTTAAACTCCGGGAGTTAAGGTTAACTCCGTCATCAAGTAGTTGTCATCATCAAAAAGGGGGAGATTGTTGAATCTCGTATTTTGATGATGAAACCACTTGATATATGTTTATGATTTAATCTGCGTTTTGAGTGACGTAGGATGCTTCGATCAGGATGAGACAATTAAAGCAGGAAAATCTTGTTGTGCCGGAGGAACATATCAGAAGATTGGACGTCGGGCCGGTGGATCGGTTGACGTATCGACAGAAGGCTTCGGGTCGTGGACTCGGGCATCAGGCCAAGAAGAGCGGGTATTGTGCCAAGGATATCGGAGTTGCGGAGTCAACTGGCCGATTGGGCAATAGGCTGCAGGATGTTGGGAAATCCTGGGGGCGACATCATATGTGCAGCGGAAGAACAAGAAAAATAAAATCCCCGATTCCCAAAGAGATGTTCATCGTCGTGCGAAGATTGGTACGCAAAAATCCGTGAAACATGAAACTGCGTATAGAGTAGATTGTGTTACCTAGGGAGATCATATATCCCTGTTTCCTTGCAGATCCTTAGGAGAGGGTGAAGGAGGTCAAGCGTCCTCCTCTCTAGCGGTGATCCACACAGCAGGGATGCGACGACGCTCCTCAAAACTCCAGGCCTGCTTTGAGGTGGAGAGGGAGAGGAGAATAGGAAAGGCAAGCAAAAGCTCTCTAGCCTATAGGGCTCTGAATCCCTCCTATTTATAGAGGTCCCTTGTCAAACCCTAATGGGTCCTCCCCTAGTGGGTATTGGATCTACATCCAATAAGACAAGAGCTCCGTCGGATATCTTATATCTGAACCTCTACTCATCGCAATGCCTACCATATGTGTGTGACCCTCTAGGCCCAATATCGAGTTGGCCGTGAGTCATACCTATCAGAGCTCCTTCTAACTCAGTGAATTATTATCTCTGTAATAATTCACTCGACTCATCAGCTACGGACGTACTAGGCCACTACGCCGTAGTCCCCAGACGATACAGGGGAATCCAATCCATTGGACCTATCTATCCTCAGTTACCGTGTACCTATAGTCCCTCATCCATCTAATATCCCAGAGACCGTATATCGAGCATGGTGTTGTCAGACCCATACGGTTTCTACTCGAGTCTCGCTCTAATCAGATTCTCCCGAAGAACTCTTTCTCTCTCAACCCGAATGACCCTGGCTAGGAATTTGTCTGAGCAAGAACACATGGGATATTCCTCTCATGACGCCGAGAGTGGATGATCCTCTATCGACACTCAATAGCCCTCGTAAGGTCGACTACCACTCCCAATGACCAGCTATACTAGATCTAGGACAGCCAAACCTCGAAGTCTGGTATCAAAAAGTGGAGCACTCATACAGGGCATCCTTGGTGTCTCAAGTCTAAGGACCAGATACATCACTAAGACTACGGAATCGTTGTTTGACAATAAGGCATCATCAACCATCCATTATTCCATAAGCGGATCAATCAGTGAACTCATTCTCCAATGAGCACATGTACTGTATCCCTAGTGTCCCTACACGAGCAGCTATGAGACCAACTGCATCCATCATATGGACGGGTATATAGCACACCAGTCTGTCCGATTATCACGATGTCCCTCTCGAGTAACCTATGACCGAGATTATGTAGGATATGTGTTTAAAGGTGAATCGATCTCATTATCGTGATCTCATCACGATCCGATTCCCATTGCACAAATCCAAGGACATCACAATATATGTATGCATTTATGCAATAGTTATAAAGTGATATACGCCAAAATATAATAAGCAAAAAGATTCTGTATCAAGTCACACGTGCCATCACTCACGTGATTGGCTTGCTGGGCACCTATGACTAGCAATCTCCCACTTGACCTAAAGCCAATCACCTATGTGTCTAATCCCCATCAGACCCCTGTGACGCTCAAAGACAATCTGAGACAACGGCTTTGTCAGTGGATCTGCAATGTTATCTTCGGATGGAACTCTTTCCACTGCTACATCTCCTCGGGTTATGATCTCTTTGATAAGATGAAACATCCTTAGAACACTTCTGATGAGACCTGGGTTCCCTTATTTGAGTAATCGCCCTATAGTTGTCGCAATATAAGGAAGTCGGCTCCTCACTACTCGGTACGACTCCCAAATCTGTGATGAACTTCTTCACCCAGACTCCCTCTTTTGCTGCATCTAATGCAGCAATGTGTTGAATCTCGGATTTTGATGATGAAGTCAATTGTCAATTGTTTGTCTAATCTGTGTGTTGAGATAAGTGTGCAGGATTAACTACGATGAAAGTAAGACATGCAGCAGGAGTTGCGCCGGAGTCATGACAATGATCACGTTGGGAGTTCAAGAGCTCGACGGAAGTTCGGACAGTCGTCGGAGGTTCTGCGGGAACAAATCCGAGAAGCCCAGAAGCTTGCCAAAGGAGCTCGTCGGAACTTGCCAAGTGGATCGTCGCAAGTCCAGGAGTTTGCCGGAAGTCCGCAGGAGGATCACCGAGGGTTCGTCGGATGATCGACGGAAGTTCGCCGGAAACTCGCCGGAAGAAGCGATTGACGCACCGGAGCAAGCTACAGAATATGTCTTAGGAAATAATCGTAGTTAGCACATTGATTAAGTTAGAAATGGGAGGTGATCCCATTAGCTTAATCTTAGGGCAATTGGGCCCCTGAAAGAATCAAATTGGGCCGAATGGATTAACCCATTCGGACCCTGATTGCTGTGGGAGGTGCAACCGCCCAAGCCAGGAGGTAGCACCGCCCAGGCTATGTCTCCCAGCGAGACTGGGTGGTGCAACCGCCCCAGCCAAGAGGTGGCACCGCCCCGGGCTCAGTCTCCGAGCGAGACTGGGAGGTGCAACCTCTTCTGTCAAGAGGTAGCACCGCCAGAGCTCAAGTTTCGAGCTCTGCCAAGCGGTGCAACCTCCCCAGTCAGGCAGTGCAACCGCCTGAGCTCGGTCTTCGAGCTCTGGCAGAGAGGTGCAACCGCCCCTGACAGAGGTGGCACCGCCTAGAGGCTCGGTCTTCGAGCTCTGCCAGGCGGTGCAACCGCCCCAGTTAGGAGGTGCAACCGCCTGATCCCAGAATTCTGGGAATTGACATATTTGAGCTCCAAATTTGAACTGGGTTAGGGCCTATAAATACCCCACCCATTCAGCACTGAAAGCACAGAACACACACTCGAAATCTTGCTGTCTTTCTGTGGTTCTTAGAGCTCAAAACTACTAGTTCTCCTCTTTATGTTCTTCAAGTTTGAGTTGTAAAGAGAGGAGAGAAAACTTCTGTAAGGGTTGTCTCCTAAGCCCGTCAAAAGGAGTGAATCTGTAAGAGGGTGGTTGGCCTTCGCCTATTGAAGGAAGGCCTCTAGTTGACGTCGGTGACCTCGTCGGTGGAGGAAGCCAAAAGTGGAGTAGGTCAAGATTGACCGAACCACTCTAAATCTCGGTTTGCATTTCCTTTGAGTATTTTACCTTCACTACAAACTTCTCAATAGCTTACTACCCTCTGCGATTTTACGAACGAGTTTCAAGGTTCAAACGTAAATCTGCGTTTAGACGTAAATCTGCGTTTAGACGTAAATCGACTTTTCTCGTACGATCATCATATTTCAGTTTACGTTTACGTTTTGATTTTAATCATAACTGTTTACTGCCTTCTGCAATCTTACGAATAAGTTTCTAAGTTCAAAATTTTCCGAATCTGCGTTTAGACGTAAATCGGCTTTTCTCGTACGATCATCATGTTTCAGTTTACGTTTACGTTTTGATTTCAATCATAACTGCTTACTGCCTTCTGCGATCTTACAAACAAGTTTCTAAGTTCAGAACTTTCTAAATCTGCACTTAGACGTAAATCGTTTTTTATCGAACGAACGCAGCTTTCGTTTTAATCGCTGAAAAATTTCCGCTGCACTAATTCACCCCCCCCCCCCCCTCCCTCTTAGTGCTCTCGATCCTAACACAATGTACTCCGCCTCTGTGTTCGAGTCAGCAGTGGTATCTTGCTTGGAACTCTTCCAGCACACTGCTCCTCCATTCAAGGTGTACACATACCCTGAATTCGACTTGCTATCATCGACATCAGACTGAAAACTTGAGTCAGTGTAGCCTTCAACCTTAAGGCTATTACCTCCATATACTAGTAAAAGATCCTTAGTCCTTCTCAAGTACTTAAGGATACACTTTACTGCTTTCCAGTGCTCCAAGCTTGGATCCGCCTGATACCTGCTCGTGACACTCAGAGCATGCGCTATATCAGGCCTAGTACATAGCATGGCATACATGATATACCCTATTGCTGAGGCATAAGGTATCATATTCATGTTCGCCCTTTCTTCTGGAGTCTTTGGGGACATACTCGTAGAAAGCGATATCCCATATCTTATCGGTATGAGACCTCTTTTGGAATTTTTCCATGCCAAACCTTTTGACAATGGTTTCTATGTACTTGGACTAGGACAAGCCAAGCATCCTCTTGGATCTATCTCTATAGATTCTAATCCCTAAGATATAGGATGCTTCCCCTAAGTCCTTCATGGAGAAGTGTCTAGATAACCAAGCCTTTACTGTGGATAGCATTCCTATGTCATTCCCAATGATCAGGATGTCACCCACATATAACACCAAAAAGGTGATAGCGCTCCCACTTACCTTTCTATATACACAAGGCTCATCTTCGTTCTTAACGAAGTCATAAGATCTGATTGCCTCATCAAATCTGATGTTCCAACTTCGGGAAGCTTTCTTTAGTCCATAAATGGATCTAAGCAACCTACACACCTTATCTGTGCAGTTCTTGGACACGAATCCCTCATGTTGCATCATATACACATCCTCCTCGAGGTTCCCATTGAGGAATGCGGTTTTCACATCCATCTGCCAGATCTCATAATCATAGTGTGCTGCAATAGCCAATAGAATTCTGATGGATTTTAGCATTGCTACGGGTGAGAAGGTTTCGTCGTAGTCAACACCTTGCCTTTGACGATACCCCTTAGCCACTAGCCTTTCTTTATAGGTCTCTACCTTTCCATCTACTCTGATTTTTTTCTTAAAGATCCACTTGCAACCGATGGGTACAATACCTTCGGGCGCATCAACTAGGTTCCAAACCTTATTGGAGTACATAGAATCCATCTCAGAATTCATTGCTTCTTGCCACTTCCCGGAGTCTATACTCATAATAGCCTCCTCGTAGGTCTGAGGATCAATATCCTCTACATCCTCTCCTCTAATATGTCCCACATATCTCTCAAGAGGATGGGATACTCTATCAGACCTGTGTAAAGTTGAAACTTGTGTATTAGGTACCTCAACAGACTCGGGCTGTAGAGTGGTGCTTGAGCTTGGTTCTCCAACCTCGCTCAACTCTATCATTCTCCCACTGTCTCCGCCAAGAATGTGTTCCTTCTCAAGGAACACTGCTCTCTTAGCTACAAAGACCTTTTGGTCCTCAAGATAATAGAAATAATACCCACAAGTTTCCTTGGGGTATCCCACAAATTTGCATCGCTCTGTCCTTGATTCTAACTTATCGGGGTTGTGTCTTTTAACATGGGCAGGGCAGCCCCAAATCTTAACAACATTAAGATCAGACTTCTTCCCTTTCCATATCTCATATGGTGTAGACACTACCAACTTAGTTGGAACTCTATTCAGAAGGTAAGCTGCGGTTTCTAAGGCATATCCCCAGAATGAGATGGGTAGGTCAGCGAAACTCATCATGGACCGTACCATATCTAATAACGTACGATTTCTCCTTTCAGAGACACCATTGAGCTGAGGTGTATAAGGAGGTGTCCATTGGGATAATATCCCATGGTCCTTGAGGAACTGAGTAAACTCTGTACTTAAGTACTCACCTCCTCGATCTGATCGAAGAGTTTTGATACTCTTTCCAGTCTGGTTCTCCACCTCATTCTTATACTCTCTGAATTTCTCAATGACCTCGGACTTGTACTTCATTAAGTACATATATCCATACCTTGAGAAATCATCAGTAAATGTAATGAAGTAGGAGTAACCTCCAATGACATGAGTTGACATGGGTCCACATACATCACTATGTATGAGTTCCAACAACTCAGTGGCTCTCTCTCCAGTTCCACTAAATGGAGAGTTGGTCAGTTTTTCACGAATGCAAGGCTCACAAGTTGTATATGACACATAGTCGAATGGATCTAGATATCCATCATTTAGCAACTTTTGAATCCTTCTTTCATGGATGTGACATAGCCTACAATGCCACAGGTATGCACTGTTCAACTCATCTCGTTTCCTTTTGGACACATTTACATTCATGATATGTGGCGTGGTGTCTAACATAAATAAACCATTATGCAATGTTCCTTTCGTGATGATCTTATCATCTAATAATATCGAACAACCAATGTTCTAAAAAACAAATTTATATCCACTAACTGTTAAACATGAAATGGAGATAATGTTTTTGATAATAGAAGGAACAAAATAACATGCATCTAATGCAATAAAAGCTCCAGTAGGCAGATGTAGGGAGACCTCGCCAATAGCTAATACAGCAACTTTTGCTCCATTACCCATCTTGAGGTCCATCTCGTCTCTCTCTAGTCTCCTAGGCCTTGCCAGAACTTGCAACGAATTGCATATATGATAAGCACTACCGGTATCCAATACCCATGTGTTATCATAAGAGTCTGACAAATGGAGACTGATCATGAATGTACCTGAAGCTTCATCAAGCTTTTGTTTCGCCCTTTCTGCAAGGTACTCTTTGCAGTTTCTCTTCCAGTGCCCATCTTTACCACAGTGGAAGCACTGGCCTTTGTCCTTTGCTAGGTCTTTCTTAGCAACCTTTACTTTACCTGGTTTGCCCTTGCCCTTTCCCTTCTTAAGGGACCTTTCTGCTTTCCTTTTTTTTTTTGTCTCACTAGTGTAGAGAACTGGCTTCTCTTTCTTGATAGTACTCTCTGCCTCCCTCAACATATTGAGGAGCTCTGGGAGAGTCACCTCAAGCTTGTTCATATTAAAATTCATTATGAACTGTGAAAAGGAATCTGGTAGGGACTGAAGCATAATGTCCACACACAAGTTATCCTCTAGGACCATTCCTAGACTTGTGAGTTTCTCTATCCACTCAATCATCTTTAAGACATGGTTCTGAACCGATGTCCCCTCAGTCATCCTAGCGCGGAAGAGGCTCTTAGATATCTCATATCGCTGAGTCCTTCCCTATTCCTCAAACAATTTGCGGACATGTAGGAGAATGGATCTGGCATCCATCTTTTCATGTTGTCTCTGTAACTCAGGAGTCATAGAGCCCAACATATAGCACTGAGCAAGAGTGGAGTCATCAATGTACTTCAAGTAGCGAGCGATCTCATCCTCGTTTGCCCCTTCTTCGGGTGCAGGCATCACTGTATCAAGGACGTACATGATTTTCTCCGCTGTGAGAACAATTCTCAAGTTACGGAGCCAATCCGTATAATTTGGACCAGTGAGGCGGTTGACATCAAGTATGCCACGTAAGGGATTTGAAAGCGACATTTTTTTGAAAATAAAGATGCAGTAGAAATGAATAACATACAGATTTTACAAGAAATAAACTATCAAGATATGGACTTCTATCTTAATATGCTCCCACTATTTTACTAACGAGTCACGCGACACCCTCAGCACGTGAAACGGAAGTCTCCGGCAGACTTCTAGTGGGGATCAGGATCCAATCAGCGTCTTAGTGTAACCTCGAGGGACTCGACCAATCACACTAAGCCTAAAAGGTAGGCAACTCTTGCCGATCACAACTCCTTGTGATTCCCGTCCTGTTCGGCCTCCGAATCACCATGGCCTCAAGGGACTCGACCAACCATGATGCTCGGTTAAGTCAACACCTTCGTTACAAGATGAGTCTGATTTGATGATATACCCTCGAGGGACTCGACCAAGTATACCATGCCCTCAGGTCACCGGTGACATCTCTATGTCGTAAGCAAGATAGCGAATCGCGATATAGGTGAGTCTCGAGGGACTCGACCAACTCAACCTACACCGGGAATCGGTTCCTACTTATAACGATGGAAGGCCACGTGGGTCAATCTAATTACCTCACGTTTACCGACTTAATATTATTGAGAGATGTTTCTATGATTTGGTCTCCTAATATGACATGTCACATATATACATATTTAATATATATCCACATCGCATACAAATATATATACATATCTAGTATGTGTATAAGCAATCACACCAGATGATCATGGACCACAACCTAATATAATTAGGCCCGAGCCAGTAGGCCTAATCACTCACATCAAGATCTATGTGTGCAACGGTGCATCTCCATGCTTTGTGATCGTCCATCTCGTCCTCGTCGGTTCCGTCGACATCTTGATGCATCTTCATGCATCACGATCGTTCGTCTCGTGGGTCCCACTATTGCATCCATGCTCCCGCTGTGCCTCCTCATGTGATTACAACTTAATCATAGGCACGCAGGCCCGACAATAAACGAAAAATATGACGGAGGCTCGCAGACCTCAATAATAATAATCACAAGTACACACATCACACGGTCCATGATCATCCGTCCACACATCATACATCACATGTATAAATAATCATCTTCATGTAGGACTACTAGATAATGATAAAAATAATAATCAACTAAACTTTTTAATTAATTAATATTTTCTGAATTCAAGGACATGTAGGAAATTTCTAAATTTATAGGGGTATTTTCATAATTTGGACAAAAGATAGAAACTAGAATTTCTCAAATTTCGAGGGGCAAAACTATCTTTTGCCCAGAAAACCCTAATGCCCTATGTTGAATCTCGGATTTTGATGATAACAATCAATTGATGGGTTAATTGATCTAATCCATATTATTGAGTTAAGTGTGCAGGATTAACTACGATAACCAGAAAACACAAAGCAAGAATACCGGAGTCAAGTTCGATGGACGTTTAAAGAGTCCGAAGAATCATCGGAGATGCTGCCGGAACCAACCGAGATGAAATCGGGAACTTGTCGGAAATTTCGGAAGTTCGCCGAAGAGGTCGTCGGAGGTTCACGGAGATCACCGAGAAGGCTTGGTTACTCGTTAAAGTCATCATAAGTTCGAGAGCTTGCTGGGAGTCCGTCGGAAGAAGTTCGTCGGAAAGCTCGCCGGAACAAGACTCGACGTTCGCGGTTGAAAACTTGCTTAGGATGTTTTTTTTGTTATGTAGTTCACTTGTAATTAGGATTAGGATTAAGAGATAATCCTATATCCTGACTAGGGGCCAACTGGACCCATAATTAGAGTTGGTTGGGCTAAATTTGAAGCCCAATTAAGTGAACCGAAGGGTCTGGCGGTGGCATCGCCAGACTGGGCAGTTGCACCGCCCAGCGCCCGAGAGCTGGGCGGTGGCACCGCTTGGCTGGGCGGTGGCACCGCCCGTCCACTGTCAGTGTCCGACACTGACAGGCGGTGGCACCACCAGCATCGGGAACCCAACGAGAATTCAAATTTGGAGCCCAAATTTGAATCCTCTTGAGGCCTATAAATACCCCTCAAATCTCAGCTGAGATTATAACTTTTTGAGCAGCAATTGATTGAGAGAAAGGTCTTAGAAAAGTCTTAGCAAGTCTTGTTTTCAATTTGCTAGTGTTCACCTCCTTCCTTCTCGAAAATCTATACGAGAGTGAACCACTTGTAAAGAGTTGTATGAGGGGTATTTACCCTTCCCTTTCAAGAGATTTGCTAGTGGAAGGTGGGAGCCTCATCAAAAAGGGCCTCGCAAGTGGATGTAGGTCATTTGACCGAACCACTCTAAAATTTGAGTAATCTCTGGTTTGCGTTTACTTATCGTAATTTATCTTACTGCAAACTTTCTTACGTACTTTATAATCTTGCTGCACTTCTTTACGAACACGCGTCAAAGTTAAACTTTTCAAGTTCAGTTTTTTTTTGTGCCAACGATTTCAAAAACCAACGTTTTAATCCGCTGCACTAATTCACCCCCCCCCCCCCCCCCCCCCCCCTCTTAATGCTCTTGATCCTAACACCCTACTCCTCTTTGCTGCTGCCGCCGCCGCCACCCTGCCGGCGGTAGCTTGTGCAGCGGGGCGAGGGCACTGCCCTCGCCTGCAGGCGGCACGCCCGCTGGCTGCGCTGCCACTGAGGGTGGGCGCCCCCGCGGGCGGTTCTGCCGGTGGGGCAACGCCCGCAAGCGGTGCTGCCCCTGCAGGTTGGCGCCCCTACGGGCGCTGCCGCCTCCGCAGGCGGTTCTTCCCGCGGGGCAACGCCCGTAGGCGGTGCTGTCCCGCCGGGCAACCGCCGCTGTGCGGGGTTTTCGCCCGCGGGAGCAGCGGTGGCAAGCGCCGTTGCCCTGCGGTGCCTCTGCCCGTGGGCTGCCAGCCCCGCCGGACGCAAGCCTGCTGCAAGCAAGCCGCCGGCCGGCTGCTGCAGACGCAGCCCCTGTGCTGCCTGCCTTCGGTTGCGCTGCACGCACGTAGATCGAGGCAATCAACTATTGATGCCCTTTCTTGCGTCAACGATTTTGACGTCAAAATTCTTCCTAAACACAACACACGCAGTTCAAAACCAATCATTCGCGCGAACAACCTGGCTCTGATACCACTGTTGGGAAATCCTGGGGGCGACATCATATGTGCAGCGGAAGAACAAGAAAAACAAAATCCCCAATTCCCAAAGAGATGTTCGTCGTCGTGTGAAGATTGGTACGCAAAAATCCGTAAAACATGAAACTGTGTATAGAGTAGATTGTGTTACCTAGGGAGATCGTATATCCCTGTTTCCTTGCAGATCCTTAGGAGAGGGTGAAGGAGGTCAAGCGTTCTCCTCTCTAGCGGTGATCCACACAGCAGGGATGCGACGACGCTCCTCAAAACTCTAGGCCTGCTCTGAGGTGGAGAGGGAGAGGAGAATAGGAAAGGCAAGCAAAAGCTCTCTAGCCTATAGGGCTTTGAATCCCTCCTATTTATAGAGGTCCCCTGTCAAACCCTAATAGGTCCTCCCCTAGTGGGTATTGAATCTGCATCCAATAAGACAAGGGCTCCGTCGGATATCTCATATCTGAACCTCTACTCATCGCAATGCCTACCATATGTGTGTGGACCCTCTAGGCCCAATATCGAGCTGGCCGTGAGTCATACCTGTCAGAACTCCTTCTAACTCAGTGAATTATTATCTCTGTAATAATTCACTCGACTCATCGACTACGGACATACTAGGCCACTACGCCGTAGTCCCCAAACGATACAGGGGAATCCAATCCATTGTACCTGTCTGTCCTCAGTTACCGTGTACCTATAGTCCCTCATCCATCTAATATCCCAGAGACCGTATATCGAGCATGGTGTTGTTAGACCCATACGGTTTCTACTCGAGTCTCACTCTAATCGGATTCTCCCGGAGAACTCTTTCTCTCTCAAACCGAATGACCCTGGCTAGGGATTTGTCTGAGCAAGAACACTTGGGATATTCCTCTCATGACACCGAGAAGTAGATGATCCTCTATCGACACTCAATAGCCCTTGTAAGGTCGACTACCACTCCCAATAACCAGCTGTACTAGATCTGGGACAGCCAAACCTATAAGTCTGGTATTAAAGAGTGGAGCACTCATACAGGACATCCTTGGTATCTCAAGTCTAAGGACCAGATACACCACTAGGACGATGGAATCGCTGTCTGACAATAAGGCATCATCAACCATCCAACATTCCATAAGCGGATCAATCAGTGAACTCATTCTCTAATGAGCACCTGTATTGTATCCCTAATGTCCCTACACGAGCAGCTATGAGACTAACTACATCCATCATATGGACGGGTATACAGCACACCAGTTTGTCCGGTTATCACGATGTCCCTCTCGAGTAACCTATGACCGGGATTATTTAGGATATGTGTTTAAAGGTGAATCGATCTCATTATCATGATCTTATCTCGATCCGATTCCCATTGCACAAATCCAAGGATATCACAATATATGCATGCATTTATGCAATAGTTATAAAGTGATATACGCCAAAATATAATAAGCAAAAAGATTCTGTATCAAGTCACACGTGCCATCACTCACGTGATTGGCTTGCTGGGCACCTATGACTAGCACAGGAGAGGACGATGCGCCGAAGAATCGGACGAAGCGTCGAGGGACCAATGACATGTCGGACAACTTGGTTAATTGCTTAGGATTAATTGTCTCGATCGAAGTTTTGTTTTACATATGCAGGATTAACTACGATGGAAGTAAGACATGCAGTAGGAGTTGCGCCGGAATCAAGACAACGATCATGTTGTGAGTTCGAGAGTTTAATGGAAGTTCGGACAGTCGTCGGAGGTTCTGCGGGAACAAATCGCAGAAGTCCATGAGCTTGCCAAAGAAGCTCGTCGAAACTCGCCAAGTGGATCGTCGCAAGTCCAGGAGTATGACACTGATGAAATACAACCACTATGACTCGCATTGATAGTTGGACTTAATATAGTATTATTGTGTTTATTGGACTTATTGGCTTATTTTAAAACATGACCATGTATAAAATGCTTTTCAAAATTCGTTGGAATCCAATTAGGTAAAATTATTATTTTTTTAAACAAATTTTGTTTTGTTTATTTTGATTTTGAATATCTCTTTTATATCTTATCAATTAATGGGCCAAGTGGGAGAATGTTCGAATATGTGGCCTTTTTATAATTGAAAAAGATATATAATAGAATAACTAATTGGGTTCCGTTCAGATATTTTAGCCAATAGACTAAGTCCACTACGGAACGATTCCTCGGGAGATAACCTTCATGGAGGAAATCTCTTGAGATCTCATCGTAGACCCTCTGCTCTCGCCTATAAAAGGACAGGATCTCTAGGGGTTGAGAGAGTGTTAGAGCGTTGGCATTACGTACAGACGCATCTCTCCGTCGAGGGATTTCAGTTTCCCCAAAAACCCCTTTCTCCCAAAATCCATCACTCTCAGTGTGGGTCCTGTGAAAGGATAGGAAGAGAGGAGAGATGATCTACGGCGACGGTGCCTGCAACTTCGGATCGGTGGCTGGCTGCAACAATCTTGGATTAAAGACGGTGCTTAGCAGATCAACCGAGATCTCTGAAGAGATGGCATCAAAAGGTACGCATCGTAATTAGATCTATACATTTTTTATTTCAATCCTGGCATATAAGTTATTTTCGCATTTTAGATATAGCATAATTATAGACTTTATGCTTACAATTCAAGATAACAAGTTCTACATCATGCAAGCTAGTGAATCTTACAACATTTTAGAACATGCAAGCTAGCAAATTTTTTATATCATTTTAAAAAATGTAAGCTAGTAATATTTGATATGTTCAAGAAGGCAACTTTTGAAATATACAAGTTAGCAATCTTTGCTTCTCGTTTAAGATGAGTAAACTAGCATATTTTTGCATCTTCTTGAATTGTACTAAGTTAGAAAATCTCTCTTTTGAGATGTATACACTAGCAATTTTTTATTTCTTCTTGAAGTATACAAGCTAGCAAACTTTATCTTCCCCTTTATCATTGTCAAAGAGAAGGGAAGAATATAATTTTGTATTTCTTTTTTTCTTTACAAAATTTCCCAAGCATGATAAAGATAGACAACAAAGATGAAAAATGAATGTCAAAAGACTATATATCATTTTTGACAAGTTTCTTCTTTTATAAATAGAAAGCATGACAAGGAAACAATCTTGATTCAAAACGAAGACTCAAATTATAAATTATCAATATGTCAAGTAGCATATCATGGTTTACAAGAACAAGTTTCCATTTTAGTGAATAGCAAAAAGAATCGTAGGAGAACAAGATATTAATTCATGCATGTAAAATCTTCAATCATCAAAATCATGATTCAACTAGAAAATTCTCCTCTTTAGTAAATGACAAGAAGAAACAAGGATAAACAAATTTCAATTCATAGAAAGATCTCAAGTTATAAATCTCAAAAAATTAAGATAAAGCTCATTCAAATTCAAATCGTCAAATCAAAATCATTTTCAATAGATTAAAAAAGAAACATAGATAGATTCATTAATCTCTCTTTTTTAAAAAATCGATAAAGCAGATAAATTTTTCAATGAGAAAGCTTTCCTCTTTTTAGTTGTTTGTTTCATACAAGCATGCCTTTGAATTTTTTTTGCCAAATAAAAACATGCATCATGGTTTAAGACCGAAAAATAAATTTCATCATCACGACTAAAAAATATGACACATTAAACATATGGCTTCTTTAAACAAGAGATTTGATTTATCAGTTTAATTCCAATGATAATTTATTTTTTTTTTATGTATTTCATTTTATGTAATTTATTTCATATAAATATGCTCAAGTTTTTTTATATAAAACCATCCATCTTGTTTAAAACTGAAAAAACAACTTTCATTGCGACAAAGATCAATAAGCCATGAATCACAAAAATCATCAAGCATAATTTTAAAATATAAACTTATTAAGCATGATCATTATACATCATTATGTTGGGCATGATATCAAAACATGGTTCAAGTTTTTTAAGGTACAATATGCAAAATTTCACATTAAGCATGATATCAAACCTCTTAACATTTTCATTAAGACATCAAGCATGGTTTCATTGGACATAAAGTATTTTCAATCAAAATCGGAAATCATTAATATACATATTATTTCTTCTTTAAAAAAACATACATAGGACTATCATTTAAATCTAACATTTTATTCCTTTATCATAAAACATGTAATTTTCATTATCATTTTCAAAATTACTAGCATGATCCCCTTTTATTTATTTATTGTTTTGCATTTTATATACTAATTTAAAAACAACATATGAAATGTATTAAGTAATTTTAAAATAAATTAAAGGGGTTTTGGGTGAGTCATTTACCTAATCATCGAGAGCTGTTTAGGCGAAGTTCGTCATTTCATCTTCATCGGTTTGCTTCCCATCATCGGATGAGTTTGATTCATCCCAAGCTGCCTTAAGTGCTCTCTTCTTCTTTGGCAACTTATTTTTGTTGATTTTTGATGATGAAATCACTTGATATATGTTTATGATTTAATCTGTGTTTTGAGTGACGTAGGATACTTCGATCAGGATGAGACAATTAAAGCAAGAAAATCATGATGGGCTGGAGGAACATGTTAGAAGATTGGACGTTGGGCCGGTGGATCGGTCGACGTATTGACAGAAGGCTTCGGGCTGTGGACTCGGGCATCAAGCCAAGAAGAGTGGGTATTGAGTCAAGGATATCAGAGTTGCGGAGTCAACTGGCCGATTGGATAATAGGCCACAGGAGAGGACGATGCACCGAAGAATCGGACGAAGCGTCGAGGGACCAATGACATGCCGGACAACTTGATTAATGCTTAGTATTAATTGTCTAGATCGAAGTTTGTTTTACATGTGCAGGACTAGCTACGATGGCAGTAAGACATGCAGTAGGAGTTGCACCAGAGTCAAGACCATGATCACATTGGGGGTTCGAGAGTTCGACGGAAGTCCGGACGGTCGTCGGAGGTTTTGTAGGAATAAATCTGAGAAGTCCAAGAGTTTGCCAAAGAAGCTCATCGGAACTCGCCAAGTGGATCATTGCAAGTCCAGGAGATTTGCCGGAAGTCCGCCGGAGCATCGCCGAGGGTTCGTCGGATGTTTGCCGGAAGTTCGTTGGAAGAAGCGATTGACGCACCGGAGCAAGTTGCAATAAATGTCTTAAAAAATATCGTAGTTAGCATGTAGATTAAGCTAGGAATGGGAGGTGATCCTATTAACTTAATCTGGGGGCAATTGAGCCCTTGACAGACCCAAATTGGGCTGAATGGATCAGCCCATTCGGACCTAGATTTCTTGGCCGGCGGTGGCACCGCCCAAGAGCTCAGTCTCCCAGGAAAACTGGGCAGTGGAACCACCCTAGTCAGGCGGTGGCACCGCCTGGGCTCAGTCTCTGAGCAAGACTGGGCAATGGAACCGCCCCAGTCAAGCAGTGGCACCGCTAGAGCTCGGTCTCCGAGCTCTGTCAAGCGGTCGTACCGCCCAGTCTAGCGGTAGTACCGCCAGGACCCCGAAAATCCAAGAGATGACATTTTTAAGCTCCAAATTCAAACTAGTTTGGGGCCTATATATATCCCACCCTTTCCTGCATGAAAGGGCATCGAAAATCCAATCTTACTCTGTGATTTTAGAGCTCAAAAGTGTTGTAAAGGCTAGAAGTTCTCCTCCCTCTTTTCTTCCAAGTTTTGATCTTTCAAGAGAGGAGAGAAAATTTTGTAAGGGTTGTCTCCTATGCCCGTCAAAAGGAGTGAAACTGTAAAAGGGTGGTTGGCCTTCGCCTATTGAAGGAAGGCCTCTAATGGACGTCGGTGACCTCATCGGAGGAGGAAGCCAAAAGTGGATGTAGGTCAAGATTGATCGAACCACTCTAAATCTCGGCTTGCATTTACTTTATGTTTTGTATCTTAACTGCAAACTGCCTCCATAGCTTTACTTTAACTGCACTTCGCCTAATTTAAGTTAAAGTAATTTCTGAATCGGCTTTCATACCAAAATCGCTTTTATCGTACGAACGTCGTATTTCGGTTTACAATTACATTCTGTTCTCTATCTTAACTGCAAACTGCCTCTATATCTTTACTTTAACTGCATCTCACTTGATCACAAGTTAAAGTGATTTCCGAATCGGCTTTCTTACCGAAATCGTTTTTATCATACGAACGTCATTTTAAATTATCGAAAGTTTTCCGCTGCACTAATTCAAGTTCTCTTAGTGCTCTTGATCCTAACATTTTTAAGTTCACTTTTATTATTTAATTTTTATTTAATGAACCTTTCAAATTTTATAGTGAGAAGTTCGAGTTCATCATCACTTAAGCTTTCGCTCGAGTGGTCTTCATTTGTTCTATGTGCCAAATCCTTTTAGTTCTTTGGAAGGTTATTCTTGAGTTCTCCACGTGCATTACATATCATTTCATAGGTCATCAAAGACCCTATAAGTTCTTGAATTGGAAAATAGTTCAAATCTTTTGATTCTTGTATTGTCGTTACTTTCAAATCCCAATTTTTAGAAAGGGATCGTAAAACTTTATTAACAAGTTTAAGATTCAAAAAATATTTACCAAGTGCTTTTAGACCATTGACAACATCCGTAAAACGGGTGTACATGTCTCCAATGGTTTCGCTTGGTTTCATATGAAACAATTCAAAATTATGCATCAAAAAGTTGATTTTCGAATCTTTAACTTTGCTAGTGCCTTCATGTGTGATTTCAAGAGTATGTCAAATGTCAAAAGTCGTTTCGCAAGTAAAAACCCGTTTGAATTCATTTTTGTCTAAAGCGCAAAATAGAGCATTCATAACTCTAGCATTTAAAGAAAAAATCTTCTTCTCCAAATTATTCTAATGGTTCATTGGAAGAGAAGATCTTTGAAAATAATTTTCAATAATATTCCATAAATTAAGGTTCAAGGAAAGCAAGAAAACTCTCATACGAGTTTTCCAATAAGTGTAGTCCGTCTCATTAAACATGGGAGGACGACGAACGATAGAAAAGCCCTCTTGAAAGCCAAAAAGAGCCATTTCTCTTTGGGTGTTAAACCAAATGAGAAAAACGAGGCTCTGATACCAACTGTTAGGAACTAGTCGGCACTAAGAGGGGGGGTGAATTAGTGCAGCGGTAAAATCACCAATTCGAAAGTCATTCATTTCGATTAAAACCGATTCCGACGAAAATCATTTCATAAAGATTTTAACTTGAAACACATTCGTATATATAGTGAAAGTAATAGACAAGTAAAGTAGTTTACAGTAAAGGTAAATTGCTCAAATATAAATGCAAACCGAGTTTTATAGTGGTTCGGTCATCATGACCTATATCCACTTCCGATTCTTCTTCCGTCAAGGCCATCGACATCCACTAACGGTCTTCCTTCAATAGGTGAAGACCAACCACTTTCTTACAACTCTTTCTCCTTTTACTAGGTTTAGGAGATAACCCTTACACCCCCACTTACTCCTCTCTCAAACTATTCTAACACTTAGATTTTTTAGAGGAGTTCACACAAGATTACGACAGCATTTCTTTCTTTTTCACTCTTAATACTTGTGTGTATTAACTAAGGATGAGAGTGGTATTTATAGGCCTCAAGTTGATTCAAACTTGAAGTCTAAAAATATCTCATCCCTAGTTTTCGGGGTCCTAGCAGTACCACCGCCTGTGTTGGGTGGTACCACCACCTACAGCACTGACACTAGGCGGTACCATCGCCTGATACCCTACCATTGGGCGGTACCACCACCTGACACAGTCTCGGAGACTATGCTATGACAGTACCATCTATTGGGTCACTATTTGCTCCTTTCAATGGGCCCAACATAGTCCATACATGGGCCTAACTGGCCCCTAATTCGGTTGGCATAATTCCAATCCCAATTATGTACTAACTATGAAATTTAAGATATTTACTAAGCTAAACAAGTCCATAAGTCTAGGTTTCTTCTAGCGAGCTTCTAGCGATCTTCCAACGAACTTCCGACGATCTCTCGGTAATGTTCCAGCGGACTCTCGACAAGCTCCTGGACTTCACCACGATCTTCTTGACGAGTTTCGATGAGTTTCTTTGGCAAGCTCCTGGACTTCTTGGTCAATTCCGGTAGAACTTTTGATGAATGTACGGACTTCTGATGAACTCTCGAACTCCCAACGAAATCGCGTTCTTGACTCCGGGACTTCATTTTGATTTATGCCTTGCTATCGTAGTTAATCCTGCACACATAAAATCTACTTCGATCTAGACAATTATTATTAAGCTAATCAAATATTGTCCGGCATGTCATTGGTTCATCAACATTTCGTCTGATTCTTTGGCGCATCATCCTCTCTTGTAGCCTATTGCCCAATTAGCTAATTGACCTCCGTAACTCTGATTTCCTTGACGTAATATCCGCTCTTCTTGGCCCGATGCCCGAACTCATAGCCCGAAGCCTTATGTCGATACGTCGACCGATCCTTCGGTGCGACGTCCAATCTTCTGACATGTTTTTCTTTGGCCCAACATGATTCTTCCTGCTTTAATTGTCTCTCCCTGATTGAAGCTTCCTACGCCACTCAAAACGTAGATCAAATCATAAACTCTATCAATTGGTTTCATCATCAAAATCCGAGATTCAACAAGTGGAAGGTTGTTCTAAAAATCAAAAACAAAAAAAATTCAGCAACGCTAAGTAGGAACCCCTATAAATCAACTAAAAATAAATATATAATTGAAAATCAATCATCCTATTGCCATATACTAATTACACGAAGGAGCACTCCGCCAACAATGGATGTAGAGGCTTTATCCTATGGGATGAGTTTATATACTCCCAACAGTAGATGGAGGCAAACTCATATCATACTCCTAATAGCGGATAGAGTGGTATCTCTCACCTGTTAGGATCGAGAGCACTAAGAGGGGGGGGTGAATTAATGCAGCGGAAATCTTTCAGCGATTAAAAAATGAAAGCTGCGTTCGTTTGATAAAAACTATTTTGATGCAAAAGCCGATTCTAAGAATACTTATGATTAAGTGCAGTTTATGTCTAAACACAGTTTGCGTCTAAGGGCAGTTTACGCAGTTTGCGTCTAAATGCAGTTTGCGTCTAAATACAGATTGCGTCAAAGCGTAGTTTGCGTCTAAGCGCAGTTTGCGTCTAAGATCAGATTGCGTCTAAGCGCAGTGCAGTTTACGTCTAAACGCAGTTTTACGTCTAAACACAATTTTACGTCTAAACGTAGTTTTACGTCTAAATGCAGTTTGCATCTAAACGCAGTTTTAAGTCTAAACGTAGTTTTACGTTTAAACGCAGTTTGCGTCTAAACGCAGGTTTACGTCTAAACGTAGTTTTACGTTGAAAAGTAGTTTACGTCTAAAACACAGTTTTACGTATAAACACAGTTTGCGCAGTTTACGTCAAAAACACAGTTTTAAAGGGATCTGAACTTAGAAACTTCGTTCGTAAAAGCGCAGAAGACAGTTTTGCAGAATCAAAACGTAAACGTAAACTGTAATGTATGAAAACACCGATTTACGTCTGAATGTAGATTCGGAAAGATCAGCACTTAGAAACTTGTTCGTAAAGGCGCAGAGAGCAGTAGCTATGTAGGAGGTTTGCAGTAATGATAAAGTGCTTAAAATAAACGCAAACCAGAGACTTAGAGTGGTTCGGTCAGTCTTGACCTACTCCACTTTTGGCTTCCTCCACCGACGAGGTCACCGACGTCAACTAGAGGCCTTCCTTCAATAGGCGAAGGCCAACTGCCCTTTTACAGATTCACTCCTTTTGATGGGCTCAGGAGACAACCCTTACAGGACCTTTCTCTCCTCTCTTTACAACTCAAGACTTGAAGAACAGAAAGAGGAGAACTTTAGGACTTTACACAAATTTGAGCTCTTAGAATCACAGAAAAGATCAAGAATTCGGTGTAGGTCTGTATCTTTTCAGTGCTGAATGGGTGGGGTATTTATAGGCCCCAACCCAATTCAAATTTGGAGCTCAAAACGATCAAATCCCGGAATTCTGGGATCAGGCGGTTGCACCTCCTGACTGGAGAGGTTGCACCGCTTGGCAGAGCTCGAAGACTGAGCCCAGGCGGTTGCACCTCTCTGCCAGAGCTCGAAGACTGAGCTCAAGCGGTGCCACCTCTCTGTTAGGGAGGTTGCACCGCCCAGTCTAGCTCGAAGACTGAGCTCAGGCGGTGCCACCTCCTTGCTGGGGCGGTTGCACCGCCCAGTCTCGCTGGGAGGCTTAGCCCAGGCGGTGCCACCTCCTGGCCTAGGCGGTTGCACCTCCTGGTGCAATCAGGGTCCGAATGGTTAGCTCCATTCGGCCCAATTTCAGTCTTTCAAGGGCCCAATTGCCCCAAGATTAAGCTAATGGGATCACCTCCCATTTTCCAACTTAATCAACGTGCTAACTACGATTAGATCTAAGACAATTTCTGCAGCTTTGCTTCGGTGCGTCAATCGCTTCTTCCGGCGAGTTTCCGGCGAACTTCCGTCGATCATCCGATGAACCCTTGGTGATGCTCCTGCGGACTTCCGGCAAACTCCTGGACTTTGCGACGATCCACTTGGCGAGTTCCGACGAGCTTTGCTTGGCAAGCTTCTGGACTTCTCGGATTTGTTCTCGCAGAACCTCCGACGACCGTCCGAACTTCCATCGAACTCTCGAACTCCCAACGTGATCATGAACTTGACTCCGGCGCAACTCCTGCTGCTTGTCTAACTTTCATCGTAGTTAATCCTGCACACTTAAAACAAAAATTTCGATCAAGACAATTAATCCTAAGCAATTAACCAAGTTGTCCGGCATGTCATTGGTCCCTCGACGCTTCGTCCGATTCTTCGACGCATCGTCCTTTCCTGCAGCCTATTGCCCAATCGGCCAGTTGACTCCGCAACTCCGATATCCTTGGCACAATACCCGCTCTTCTTGGCCCGATGCCCGAGTCCACGGCCCGAAGCCTTCTGTCGATACGTCGACCGATCCACCGGCCCGACGTCCAATCTTCTGACATGTTCCTCCGGCACAACATGATGTTCCTGCTTTAATTGTCTCATCCTGATCGAAGCACCCTGCGTCACTCAAAACGCAGATTAAATAATAAACATATATCAAGTAGTTTCATCATCAAAATACGAGATTCAACAATCTCCCCCTTTTTGATGATGACAACTACTTGATGACGGAGTTAAACTTAACTCCCGGAGTTTAAACAAACTCCCCCTATCAATATGCCATATTGATATAATCTTGAATTCAAACTGAATTCAAGTCATTGCAATATTCATCATGAATACTTGCAACACATCATTATGAACTTATGCATAAACTTATGCATAACATGTCATGTCATCAACATACTTCTCCCCCTTTGTCATCAACAAAAAGGAGAAGTACCACAATCAAGTGTTTATGATATTGGTTCAACTCATTGCATGAAAAACATAATATCAAGTTTTATCATCATTCAGTTTTGAAGCAAATGTTACATCATGCTTAGAACATTCAAGCTATCAAGTTTTAGATATTCAAGTTTTACAGCATACAAGATAGCACTTTTATAACATGCAAGCTAGCAATGTTGCAACATTTTAGAACTTGCAAGCTAGCAATTTAGAGATGTTCAAGAAGGCAACTCTTGCTTCTTGAAATATGCAAGTTGCAAGCTAGCAAATTTTTACGATATGCAAGTTTTGCTTCTTGAGATAGGCAAGATAGCACTTTTGCAATTTTTGTTTGGCAAGCTTGTGATGTTCAAGATAACAAGCTCTTTCTTCTCTTTTGAGAAGTGTCATTTTTGCTTTCGTTGCAAAGTGCAAGCTAGCAAAATGCCAAACTAGCAAGAGATAATGTTTTATATGAGGCAAGCAAACAATTTGGCAAGTGTTACATTTGCATCTTCTCTTTAGATGTGCAAGAAAATAAACAAGTTTTTACATTTTCTTGACATTTCAAGCTAGCAATTATCGGTGATGTTCAAGATAGCAATTTCTTCTCTTTTGTAATTTTTGCTTTTTTCTTGAATTGTGCTAGCAATCTATCTCCCCCTTTGTCATTGTCAAAAAGAAGGGAAAAACCCTTTACATCAATTTCTAAATCATGACAAAGGTAAGTAACCATTCTTATTTGTGCATCATTATAGTTTCAATGCACAAATTCATTAACATTACATTTCATTTTTTTTATGCACGATACCGAAAAATCAATCATCATCATGAGCATATCAAACATGATATTCAAGCATTCATGATATATCATTTTGGCAACATAATCATAGATATTCAAACGATGGTATCTAAATGTCAGAATTCATTACATCCTATTATGCATGATCATTGACTCCTCATTTGTATTTCATGCATTATTTCATTTCATCTCATAAGCAATATCAAGAAGAGTTATTGGATGATGAGATAAATATTTTATGAATACACGGAATATCATAAGTGTTTCATGTATTCATATTATCACATGAAGCATATTATCATTTTTAAGATTCATAACATGAATAACGTTATTACTATTTCATCAAAATCAATTTCGAGATTCACACAATATCATGAAATCATTAATCTCGATAAGATGGGAAAAGCATTTTCTTGTTAAGTGATTCTTTTAACACATCATAAAAAACTCATTCATAATTCAAGTGATTTACAAGATATCATAAATGAATTTATCACTTGTATTTCATCAAAATCGAGAACTCTAGAGATAGAAAATGATTGAAGCATTTAACATGATTGATGCATGATTCATATTTAAAGTGTATCTTATGTCGTAAATACGAATCAAGCATTTGTCAAATCTGAAATCATCCTCAAAATTACATTCAATAAATTCATGTATGACAAGCATAGATTTATTGAAAAATCAATAAGATAGAGGATTACATTTCAAGTGTTCATCAATTGTAGCATTTCATCATATGGTAAGATATCAATGCGTAAAACTGTGAAGCAAGATTTTGTTTGATATCTTGATACAGGGCATGATGTACACATTTCGAATATTTTAGCAAGTGTAGCATTGCATCACATGGTAAGATATCAGCTCGTATGATGCAAATTTTTGTTTGATATCTTGATACAAGGCATATAGCAATGATAGCAATCATATATTTCTTGGTGATGCAAGCATGGGATAATCATAGCATAGTGTTTATAGCATCAATTCATATATTTCTCCCTTTTTTTTTTAAGTGTTTCATCTTAAGTGATCGATTTCATGTTAGCATGCCTTTTCATTTATGTCAAATGAAAACATACATCAACGTTTAGGATCGTGAAATGAATTTCATCATAAAACCATCAATCACAAAAATCATCATGTATAACTTTAAAATCTCAAATCTTTATTCTTATGTCAAAATCATACATCATATTTAACAAACAAAGACAATGAAAAATATCAAGCCTTCCAGACAAAAGCCATGTATCGTCATCGAAAAGCAATATGAAAATCATCAAAATATACATTCTTGCTTCTCAAGCACATAAATAAGATTTAATCTCACTAGGTGTACAATCATTAGATTTCTATCTTGCATTAACATAAGACATGCAATTTTCATTATCATTTTCAAAATTACAAGCATGATCATATTTTTACATTTTTATTATTAAATTATTAAAAATGTAATTTTCAAGAAAATTTAAAGAAAAAGAAAAATGCATCATGAAAAACATCATGTAATTTCGAAGTAAATTAAAGGCATTTTGATTACCTCAGCGTCGAAAGGCATAAAGGCGTAGTTTGCCACCTCGCCTTTGTTGATTTTCTCCTCGTCTTCAGAGGAGCTCGATTCATCCCAATTTTTGTTCTTCTTCTTGCGTTCAAAGCAAGTAGTTCCGTTCTTTTTACTTTTTAATTTTTGTTTCATTTGTAGTTTAAGTTCACCATCACTTGAGCTTATGCTCGAGTGGTCTTCAAATGTTCTATGTCCCAAATCCTTCCTGTTTTTTGGAAGGTGGTTCTCAAGTTCTTCACGTGCATTGCACATCATTTCATATGTGATCAATGAACCAATTAGTTCTTCAAGTGGAAATTGGTTCAAGTTTTTCGATTCTTGAATAGCAGTTACTTTTGAATCCCAAGTTTTAGAAAGTGAGCGCAAAACTTTGTTAACGAGTTCAAAGTCCGAAAAGCTTTTACCAAGTGATTTTAAACCATTGACGACATCTGTAAAACGGGTGTACATGTCAACAACGGTTTCGCTTGGTTTCATATGAAAAAGCTCAAAATCATGCAGTAAAATATTAACTTTCGAGTCTTTGACTCTACTAGTTCCCTCGTGCGTGATTTCAAGAGTGCGCCAAATATCGAAAGCCGTTTCGCACAAAGAAACCCGATTGAACTCATTTTTGTCCAAAGCGCAAAATAAGGCATTCATAGCCTTTGCATTTAAAGAAAAATACTTCTTCTCTAAATCCGACCATTCGTTCATCGGTTTAGAGGGAAGTTGAAAACCGTTTTCAACGATATTCCATAAATCCAGATTTAGAGAGATCAAGAAAACTCTCATTCGAGTTTTCTAATAAGTGTAGTCCAATCCATTAAAGAACGGTGGACGAAAGACCGATAAGCCCTCTTGAAGAGCCATTTCTCTCGGGTGTAAATCCGAAATGAGAAATACCCCGCTCTGATACCAATTGTTAGGATCGAGAGCACTAAGAGGGGGGGTGAATTAGTGCAGTGGAAATCTTTCAGCGATTAAAAAATGAAAGCTGCGTTCGTTTGATAAAAACTATTTTGATGCAAAAGCCGATTCTAAGAATACTTATGATTAAGTGCAGTTTATGTCTAAACACAGTTTGCGTCTAAGCGCAGTTTACGCAGTTTGCGTCTAAATGCAGTTTGCGTCTAAATGCAGTTTGCGTCTAAGCGCAGTTTGCGTCTAAGCGCAGTTTGCGTCTAAGATCAGATTGCGTCTAAGCGCAGTGCAGTTTGCGTCTAAACGCAGTTTTACGTCTAAACACAGTTTTACGTCTAAACGTAGTTTTACGTCTAAACGCAGTTTGCATCTAAACGCAGTTTTACGTCTAAACGTAGTTTTACGTCTAAACGCAGTTTGCGTCTAAACGCAGTTTTACGTCTAAACGTAGTTTTATGTTTAAAAGTAGTTTACGTCTAAAACACAGTTTTACGTCTAAACACAATTTGCGCAGTTTACGTCAAAAACACAGTTTTAAAGGGATCTGAACTTAGAAACTTCGTTCGTAAAAGCGCAGAAGACAGTTTTGCAGAATCAAAACGTAAACGTAAACTGTAATGTATGAAAACACTGATTTACGTCTGAATGCAGATTCGAAAAGATCAGCACTTAGAAACTTGTTCGTAAAGGCGCAGAGAGCAGTAGCTATGTAGGAGGTTTGCAGTAATGATAAAGTGCTCAAAATAAACGCAAGCCAAAAGTGGTTCGGTCAGTCTTGACCTACTCCACTTTTGGCTTCCTCCACCGATAAGGTCACCGACATCAACTAGAGGCCTTCCTTCAATAGGCGAAGGCCAACTGCCCTTTTACAGATTCACTCCTTTTGATGGGCTCAGGAGACAACCCTTACAGGACCTTTCTCTCCTCTCTTTACAACTCAAGACTTGAAGAATAGAAAGAGGAGAACTTTAGGACTTTACACAAATTTGAGCTCTTAGAATCACAGAAAAGATCAAGAATTCGGTGTAGGTCTGTATCTTTTCAGTGCTGAATGGGTGGGGTATTTATAGGCCCCAACCCAATTCAAATTTGGAGCTCAAAACGATCAAATCCTGAAATTCTGGGATCAGGCGGTTGCACCTCCTGACTGGAGAGGTTGCACCGCCTGGCAGAGCTCGAAGATTGAGCCCAGGCGGTTGCACCTCTATGTCAGGGGCGGTTGCACCGCCTGAGTCTGGCTCGGAGACTGAGCCCCATGCGGTGCCACCTCTTGACTGAGGCGGTTGCACCTCTCTGCCAGAGCTCGAAGACTGAGCTCAAGCGGTGCCACCTCTCTATCAGGGAGGTTGCACCGCCCAGTCTAGCTCGAAGACTGAGCTCAGGCGGTGCCACCTCCTTGCTGGGGCGGTTGCACCGCCCAGTCTCGCTGGGAGGCTTAGCCCAGGCGGTGCCACCTCCTGGCCTAGGCGGTTGCACCTCCTAGTGCAATCAGGGTCCGAATGGTTAGCTCCATTCGGCCCAATTTCAGTCTTTCAGGGGCCCAATTGCCCCAAGATTAAGCTAATGGGATCACCTCCCATTTTCCAACTTAATCAACGTGCTAACTATGATTAGATCTAAGACAATTTCTGCAGCTTTGCTTCGGTGCGTCAATCGCTTCTTCCGGCGAACTTCCGTCGATCATCCGATGAACCCTCGGTGATGATCCTGCGGACTTCCGGCAAACTCCTGGACTTTGCGACGATCCACTTGGCGAGTTCCGACGAGCTTTGCTTGGCAAGCTTCTGGACTTCTCGGATCTGTTCTCGCAGAACCTCCTACGACTGTCCGAACTTCCGTCGAACTCTCGAACTCCCAACGTGATCATGAACTTGACTCCGGCGCAACTCCTGTTGCCTGTCTAACTTTCATCGTAGTTAATCCTGCACACTTAAAACAAAAACTTCGATCAAGACAATTAATCCTAAGCAATTAACCAAGTTGTCCGGCATGTCATTGGTCCCTCGACGCTTCGTCCGATTCTTCGGCGCATCGTCCTTTCCTGCAGCCTATTGCCCAATCGGCCAGTTGACTCCGCAACTCCGATATCCTTGGCACAATACCTGCTCTTCTTGGCCCGATGCCCGAGTCCACGGCCCGAAGCCTTCTGTCGATACGTCGACCGATCCACCGGCCCGACGTCCAATCTTCTGACATGTTCCTCCAGCACAACATGATGTTCCTGCTTTAATTGTCTAATCCTGATCGAAGCACCCTGCGTCACTCAAAACGCAGATTAAATAATAAACATATATCAAGTAGTTTCATCATCAAAATACGAGATTCAACATCACCCGCCAAAGTGGAAACATATTTCTTCCAATAACATATGGAGGAACCGTCCTACTATCATGTCCGATGGCTTGTTAATCCCCAAAAAGAATCGCCTTACTTGCCTTTGATAGGAAAATAATATCATCTCATACTGGTCATGTCAATATTATGATGAAATATTATATTTAAAACATCATCAATTTCAAATAATATCTCATTAATTGACTTGAACCCTAGTTCAATCTATCTAATTAAATTTGGTTTAACCATAATCCAATTGAATCGATCTCTAATCCTTATTTAACTAGTTTGGAACAACTCTAGACTAGTACTATTTGGATTATATTAGATTCAATATAAATTAAACAGATTTGAATAAGTCAAACCAATTCGAAATCACCATGATCAATCTAATTGATCAAATCTAGTTTGGTTAAATCAATGTTTGGGTTCAAATCGAATAACTACATAATACTAGGCTAGGTTGAGCCAGCTTGTATACTAGTTATGTGTACTACACATGACTGTGCATGCATAACACTAAGCTAGGCTAGCCCTTGACCCATGGATTGGTTATGTGCATCACACGTGACCGCCGATGTTAGGTTGGGTTAAGTTAGCATGTGAGCTAGGGTTTGACCTATGAGTTAGGCGAGTTGGGCTCGGTCTACTAAGTAGGCCTAACTAGTGGCCTGTGGCTTGACCTATGGGTTGGACTTGACATACGAGTCATTTCAACCAAATTTCTATCCAATTTAATCAATATCAAATTGTGACTACATATATTCACTAATAATAATAAATTAAAAACATAACAACATATTAAAATATAAAATTAAAAGATAAATTTTAATATAAAGAAATAATAATATTAATTAAATAAGGATTAGAAATCATAATTTCAATATATAATATATATAACATGAATAATTTTAACATCTAATCAAACAATAAAATTCTAAACCTTAAAATGGATCAAAGAATATCAAAAAATTCAGTTAATATATTTTAATCTAACAATAAAAATTTTAACATTTAAGGAATTTTTTTAATTTTTATATTTCTTTAATATAAATTTTCATTTAATATACTAAATAAATATGATATAACTTTATTTGAAATGCTTAATAGTTATTTCCTAATTTATAATGATAATCAAGGAAATAAAATTAATATATTTTAAATCGGTAAGTAATAAAATAAAAACTAATTACTAATTAGAAGATTTGATTACGCTGCCCGAGGAAATTTTGGTAAGAGATTACGAGGCCGTTGGTAGAGGGTAAGAGATTTGGGTAAAAAAAGCCCATAAAGTAAAAAAACGGATTACGAGGAGTGATTTAGTAAAATTCTAAAAAAACCTAGATATTGTTTAGGTAAAATATTCAAATTAAAATATGAGATTTTTTATAAAGAATCTGTCTAAGTGAAAACATCAAATTTTGAGTAAGGGTTGCCGTTCCCTGTGCATGCCCATCCTCCCTGTTCTTTTACCACTCAAAATTGAACTGACGAGACCACGCAACAACATCCCAAGATCCCCTTTCTCTCGATTCCGTTCGATTTGCACTTCCGCCGAGTTCTTCAGGTACGCATTTTTCTCCGCTGCCGCATTTGCCCACCGCGATTCTTTTCTTGCAATGTGTAGCTACCCGCTTATTTGGATCTTTCTACCTGAGCTCAGGTGCTCAGGTCAATCGATCTCCTCGTCTAACCCTTTCCTTTAACGTCATAAATTATCAAGCACAGATGATATCACCTCTATTTCGAGAATCATTTGCAGATCAATGTGGCGGTCTTCTTTTTTCCTCCCTTTAGAAATCGACACGCCTTGTTTATTTCTTTCAACAAGCATCAATTAGTTTTTCTTACTGATTGAAGTAATCAAAGCCTTTTATCGTTGATCAAATATTCCTGTTGTGATCGGTCACTATGCGGTGCATGAGTGGTGGTTATGTTGTTTCCTTACACAAATTTACAGAACAAACGACCAGGGAATCAAAATAAAGATTTCCATGAACAATACCTTCTCGGTGAACAGACACTGTAGGGATTTACAACGGCAGTGGGTCATGGTTTTGTTTGTGCTTTGATTGGTTTCATATAGCGTCATCTTTCATTGTAGCTATCACTGACTTCTGGTTTCGCAGGAATGTTGCATGGTGGAAGTTCTCCAAGCTTTTGTTCCTACACTTCTGTGCTTCCTTGTTTTTTTCTAGGTATATACCTCCCTTACATTTAATAAACACAAAAAGTCTTACAAGATCACAAGATATCACTGGTGAAATTATCTTACTGTATTTGGTAACTGATGGCACTCATTTGGCATGCCCTCACTATTTATTGTTTCTTATCATATGGTTCAAAATCTAGCAATAGAGTGACTATTAGGTAGAAATGGTGTAATTGGCCGACGTAAATAAGAAACTGATCTCCCTTACATCTGATAAACACACAAAGTCTTATAAGATTTCATGATATCACTGGTGGAAGTATCTTACTGTGTTTGTTAACTGATGACACACATATCTGGCATTCCCTAACTATTTATTGTTTCTTGTTATATGGTTCAAAATCTAATGATAGAATAATTACTAGGTAAAAATGAAAACTACTGCTTTTTTCTCTCTGTAATTGGCTGATGTAATTAAAGGGGAATATGTCGGTATTGTTACGGTAATTTAAATGAATACCGAAACAACTTTATTCTATTTTTACAAAGAGTTGAGGCTTGTATTTTGTGTTGCTCGTTGTTGCTATTTGGTGATGTGAAGATAGTGTCTTATTAAAAGTGCTAGGTGCCATGGTCCCAAAACACCCGAGGTACTAGGCGCTCGTCTAGGCACCTGCCCAAGCGAAACGAGGGGCTCTCAAATATTAAAATTTAAAAATATATATTATGATTGATAAATATGATCACAAAAATAATAGTAGCATATCAACTTGGAATCATATAAAGTACCAAATTATATTGTCCATCTTCTAATAACAAAATGTCAAAACAGTGAAGTTTACCATCAAATTCAGTTATCATCATTATCAACTTTATCGTTCTTAAACTTATCATCATCTTCCTTTTCCTCTTCAATTGATTTATATTCTTCTCATTTATCTTAAGCAAGATAGGTTTCCTCCTCTTTAATGATGACAAGTGATGAACTCGAGACTTTTGCATTTATTTTTTGCTTTTGTTATTTGTCTTGTGTATGTAATTCTCCAACACTTGAGGTTTTTGTTACATCTCCTTTGAAACATTAATATATTGTAATGAGATTGGATCAAATACAAACTCATCTTCGGCATTTTGTATATTCACACTTATTTTCACCATCAACCACTTATTTGAATCATCAATATCTTATAATAAGATTGGATCAATACTATTTTATAAATTATAATGAGCTTTCAGTGCTTGATTATACTTTATATAAATCAGATTATGTAATCGTTGATGCTTCAACCAATTTCTTCTCTTTGTATGA
Organism: Musa acuminata AAA Group; assembly: GCF_036884655.1. NCBI lineage: Eukaryota > Viridiplantae > Streptophyta > Magnoliopsida > Zingiberales > Musaceae > Musa > Musa acuminata. Next base: position 34,172,850 of record NC_088356.1, on the reverse strand, counting down.
ATTTGTCATGTCATATAGATTAAAGATATATTAATAAATCCATCTAAAAAAGAATAAATTAGTTGAAATGAAAATATTCTTATATAGTTACATTCTTAATGACACTTCAATTTCGTTCACAACCTATAGCACTACAAGTTAGATTGGGAATTTTGATAACTAATTGCTGCAAGCTCGGGATGAAATTTCCAAATAAGTCCCACCATTCAATTGCAAATTTTAACTTCATTATTAACAATAACATACTATATGCATTTATATGATGTTAATTATATAAAGTTATAAATACTTAGGGATTTAGCTATCCTTGAATCGAATTGCCATAAGAATTTAAAAAAGACCCTTGACATTCTTATATAAAGATAATTCATGTCCAATCTTATCTTGAACCTTAATGCTTAGAATTAATCTTGCAATGCATTGATATAACCCGAATACAACTTTTGCCTCAAGCTCAATGGAGGATTTCTAATAAAACAATTATGGGTTTAAATAATGTCCTGCTGCATGTAGTGGATGATGAAGTTGACATTCCTATCTTTAATCAATGATTGTAAATATATTATTGTACTAATCTTCATTTCTACCAAAAGACTTTTGCATCATTTCCTTGGTTCTATCTATAGCCTCGTAAATATATTGCAGGCTTCTTTTCATTATTAGATAGCTAAAGAACTCGAACAAGAGGGTCTATTATTTTAATGTATAGACTATGATTCCAAAAGGGTAACATTAAGATGACATCACTAGCCCTCTTGCCTTTCATATCTTTTGCCCATTTCCTTATCACCTATTTCTCCGAGCTAAATATGTTTCTTAGGTTATGCTTTTAATGGTACAAACTTTGTAATGTTAGAAATGAAATAGCAAATCACATGACATCGTATCTCACCAATTCCTTGTTGTTTGTGAATTTCATCATATTCAAAGCCTAACTATGATTATATAGAATTTCAATGACAGATTGTGCTTTAGACGGTCTTCTTGATGCTAGGAATCTTTCCAATATCCTTCAATATTAGTTCAATGTATTATGCAACACATGGAGTCTAATACAAGTGTTGTCTTTATGCTTGAAATAATATACCTAAGAAAGAGGATATTAAAATTGATAAGACCTAAGAGTCACGTAGCTCTTCCATTTAAATTGGAAAAATTAGAGACAGAGAGTAGTTAGAAGTTTAAAATACTCAAAAGATAAATCTTACCAAATTGTCGGTTATAACTTGGACAACATTTTGTTCACCAATTTTTTCTACAAACTTGTTAAGCAACTCAAATATATTTTCTCCAGATTTCATAAAAGATGTATCTATTAACTTCACAACCATGGTTCCCAAAGAACAGTTGATCATCAAATTAGTGATACTCCATTGTCTCCTGTTGGTCCAACCATCTGTGATAATAAAGCAACCATGTTTTACCTATGTTTCTTTGTGGCTTTTCAATAAATCATTTGTGTGCTCTAACTCTTTTTTTAGTAATGAAACTCTCAACTTATGATAACTTAAAGTTCTTAATTTAGAACCATATCTTCTAATAGCTTCAATCACCTCTGTAAAATTGTCTAAATGACAAGCATTAATGGGAATTCCAGCGTAAGCGAGCAATGTGTTGAATCGCTCTTGCCCTTATTTCCTTATCATAAGCATTGTTTATATTTGTTTGTTTTAATTTTACTTCTCTTTTACCTTGTTGCTTTTATGATTCTTGATACATATTCAAGTCCATTAGCCCCTTTTTAGCCTTCTTAACAATCACAACTTCTTTTCCTTTTCTGTTAGACATTTTTTTCTCGTTAGCATCTTACATGTTCTGAATGATCTTTCTCTTCTTCATCATCTCTAATATATTGAATATCATCCTTGGGTAAAATTCCATAAGTTTCATTCCTTTGTATCTTTGTCTTATTTATATAAGTCAGCAACTTTTCTTTTACATCAGATGGACACTTGTGGACACTTTTTGCATGATGATACATTCTTAAAGTTTCTTACTTAATGTTGCTTTGCACAGAAAATACCACCTCCAGTAGTCTTCCCGCAAAAAATATGTCACAACATTAAGATCTTTAACATCCTTTGGGTAGTTGTATTTCCAAATAGGATCCTTTCTTGAGTTTTTTGGCGATGAATCTTTTGAATTACTCTGGACACTTGTCATTATTCCTAAAATATAAAAACGATCAAACATTGAAGGCAACATATATTAAGAAATATGTTAATAACAGCATATGATGTGGTATGCTGCAAGCCTACAATTCTAAGTTGTTGTTTGTCCTAATAAGGTCTTAAATTAATTTCCATGGAACAAGGTAATAGAAAATTCTATCAGGATGCTATTTTGCTAGAAATAAGAGAAAAATCAATGTGATGTTCCTACCTAGAGTATATTGTTATGTTTAAAGCAGTATTTTCAAAAAGGATGAAATTTGAGGTGAGTGCTAACTAAGGTTCATCGTACCGTAGCATATCGCTCGATACAGGTGGTACGTATCGATCCAATAGAAGATCGATATGGGCGATATATTGATACGTCTCTATGTACCATATGTCAGTATACTCAGTATGACTCGATATAGCTCGGTATGTACCATACCGATAGATGGTTGATACACCGGTATGGATTGGTAAGGCGAACCATGGTGCTAATTGCTAACTGCTAACTGCTAAGCAATGTTTTTTAATAACTATTTTTTAGCAATGGGGTGTTATGGTAGGTGACATTAGTTGGTTTGATTGAACCAACTTACTCACCCAGTCAATCCGAGCTTGAAGTCGACTCGATTTGGCCTAGGTGCGAGCTCGAGTGGCGCTTCATTGAAATGCCTCACTCTGAGGTGTTCCGAGGTGCTTGGGTTTCGCCTCACCTTGCCTAAGCACCTTTTGAAAACACTAGAAGATACTTGCTGATTTATCGTGCATCTCTTCTTCATATTAGTGATATTCAAAGCTTTACTTTCTGGTGTCAAGGACCAAAAAATTAGACACATATAAGTTTAGACGGAGTTCACATGTATATTGCTTCATAAATTTGAGTTTATATGTCCAAGTAGTTGTCTACCTTCTTGATCCACATGGAAAATAACTATATTGGGAAGATGATTGGAGCTTAATGCTTTTTTTGTCGTTTAACTTTTACATCAAGCCTGTGGATGTAATATTCTTATTTGCTTATTTTGCCATTTCTAACGCCGTGTTACCCTTTTAACAGCATTCTTCATGTATTTTATTGCCGCCGTATCTGTTGTGGTACCGGGCTCTAGTTGTTATGCCCTGGATAATACCAGTCGCCTCGTTGATTTTGTATCCTTTATTCTCATTTCTAGTCAGAATCAACTGATACATGTCCGCATGTTTAAAGCAACATCATCTGGAATTTTTTTATGGATTGTCTTCTCTGAGCTTCTACTCAGACTGACTGGATTGGCCATCCTTTTGAATTTGATGGAAAGGTAACAAATTTATCCGCAAAATCTTTTTGAAGATGTTTTTCTATCCGTGTTTGAGAACCATTGAATGAAGGCTTTAAATAAAACCTCTCTGACTAGTATCTTATAACCTTATATATTTGGTGCTTCATATAGTTTAGCTTTCTTATGAATCAAGAAAAGTCTTAATATTGGTTGTGTGTTATTGCTATGATGCCTAATGATGATAATATATTATTCTGTTTCGCTTTTGAAATCCTTGGGGTGACAGAATTTCAAGAGGTAGTTTTGTTGTTTGAGGAAGAAGACTGCCCATTAGTATGGGCATCAGTAGTATAGAGGCTTTTGAGTCTTTTAATATGTTTTGGAGTGTCTTGAATAAATAGGAGGTATTATATAGCATGATTAATGGAATTGCAATTTAGTTGTTAAAATGCTTTCATGCAACTTGGAATCTGAGGTTGTGGCAGTGTATTGAACCCCTTTTATTCCTTTTTTGTTTGTCTTTTTTGCTTAAATTTCTAGATGTATTAAAACTTATTTTAGTCAACTTTCTTAAGGTTCAAACCTTAAGAATTCTGATTATTTGTGCTCAGTGTTTGGAATTTTCTTAAAGTGCTAAAGTCTGAAGATTGTAAATACAATCTGTGGCTTAACTGAATGTTGCATAATCTTTTGTTGTTTGCATGGATGAACGCATAGGGTGAGTTCTTAATAGGAGAAGAATTAATTAATTTATTAGTAGGAAACCAAGTAGTTGGATGAAAAATTTGGGGGAAATGGATAACTAGATGTAAATTTTGATATACTGGAGAAGATAACATAGGATCTGATTGTATTCTTGTAGTCTCTTTGAAGCTTTGTTATGAACAAACACAAAACTAGTTGCAACCCTGTTATATGATACAATGATAACTGGAAATTTTCAAAGCTTAATTGTTTTGGAACTTTGAGAAACAAGCATGTGCTGATACTATGGCACCTCTTTTTGTTACTTAGACAAGCTTCCTAACACAAATTCCCAACATATGCTTAGAGTTGAACTATTTGGTGCAAGTGCATCTACCCAACTATAACATTCCATGCTAAATGGCATTGGCTAAAATTTATAGAAGTATCATGATAGAAGAACTTAAAGAGTTGAATTCTTGTCAAGGAACAAGGCTGAATGTTGTTTGAGGACATAATAAGAATGTCATTGGTAATTAAATCTCTCTTTTACATCTGCATCTATGATTGTGTGTGTGCACTCTCACATGGAGCGCATGCTGATATGTATAAATGTGCAGGTTTATATTTTTGTTTTCATATCATTTTACTTTTTTTGTTATACACTTACAAAATCTTTGATTAGCTTTTAATAAACCCCTTAGCTAATGTATCATCTATTATATGATCATCAAAATTGCACATTTCAGGAGACTAGTTTGTCTGTATCACCATAATGATTTAGAGTTTTGAGTCTTGATGAGTTTTGCCCATACTATACAGCAACACCATGATATAAGCACATGGTCCATCATGGACCGACCATGTTGTGCTGATAGTGCCTGAAACAACTTTGTATGAGATATTGATTTGTTCTGTCAGGCACATAACCATGCCTTGTAGTGCTGCATGTTATTAGCATGGGGGCATGCTGATGAAAATTGAAAATCAAATTGAAATTGTGGCTGAATTCCATTTGATCAATTGTTCATTTTTGTAATGACTTTCTTGAAGCAAGTTGCTAATTTGTTATAGTTTGGCAAAGGTAACACATGGTTGGAGATGTGTTTTGGACATTTTGGTCTTAAGGGAAAAGTGTTGGCAAAATGTTACAGGGCCTTTTTTTTTTTGAAGGACTAAGGTTCTCATTTCTTCTTAAATAAATTCTTTGAATTTAAGTAGCAAGATGCAAATAAAGCTTCTGTTTGCAAGTTTGATGTTTAAGGAAATCTGTATATGATTAATGGGTTCAGACCATCTCAAAAGGAAGGCTGGTTTCACATAAGTTTCACATTTTCTAATTTTTACTTAGGGTTGATCTTAATTGATTTTGAAAACATCTCTCATTCAAAGCTTCAGTGAAGCATCTGTCGTGGAACATCAGTTCCCCCAAGGATAGGGCTGCAACAAGTAAATATTTAGCTTATTTTCTTTTCTGTGTCTCTTGTGTTATTATGTATTATTTATCATACTACCCATCCCTGCTTCATGTTAGAAATTTTCTGCTTGTATATGGTTTAATGATGTAATACCAAAAGCTTAATATGGGCATCAAATAACTTGCAATGTCTGAATTGTGTATTAAGAAATTTAATGCTTTCCATTTGCAATAAATAGGATGCTGATTTGGTTGTTCGATTCTGCAAGGATGTGGAGCATCGATCTCAAGTGGTATGTTCAAAGATATTTTATATGCTTCATTGTAACTAGACTTCTGTGGTTATGATGTATTCTGTTCAGGTGCATAGCCTACCAGTTCTGTTGTAAGAAATCATGTTGTGGAACATGCAGATTTAAGTAGTTTAACATGTTGGTGAATAGTAATATCTTGAGAAGTAGCAGGCAATGCCACAATAATAAATCTTCCTTGGTTTTTTAGATATTATAGCCTATTTTGAATGAAGGCAATGCCACAATATGTGCATGCTTATTGTTGATTTTTTTTCTTCTTTATACTGTTAGCCCCACCCATGCCTGGAAAAAGAAGATTGCATTAGGTAGCTAACAAGAAGTATAAGATATTTTCATTTCTTACTAACATGGAATTTCGCTGAATTTCGGTGATGCCAAGTGGTCATTTGGAGGCGACAGAAGGAATTCCCACCCTTATGTTCCAAGATGAAAGGTCAACTAGAAGGCCATTGCACGCGACTCATCCCATTGCCATACTAATTTATACAAAATAGATATAGAAATAAATAAGCAATATTGCACTGTTCTAGATCAGTGCAGGTTTAGAAGTTCAAATGCTAATTTTTATTACAAACAATAATATAATAGATAATGACCCTTATTTTGACAAGTGATATTGCTCTCAAGAAAGCTCAATGATGGCAAAGATCCATGTAGCCAATCTTAATTAGTTGAAACATTAAGATTTTGTGTCATTGTCATCGTTCATCTTCTATAAAGTTCAGCTATTAATGTTGCTTAGGCTACAAAATCTTGGCAGTTTGATCAAAACAAGAACAAGAAACCAAGTTTGTGGTGTTAGTTAAAGTCTTGATGTAATTGTGAGTTCTTACCCAAAGACAAAAAGAAAATAAGTAGCCTAAGAAAGTCTTAGTTATATACCAACCAAATAATCTTTTTAACATCTGATGCAATCAAACACAATGTCATAGATAATCTTCATTTATTGTTGTTAGAATAGATTTCGGCTGTCCAAGCTAGAAGCTAACTTGGATCCAACCTGGTCTCTCTTCGAGCTAGTCCCAAGGTGAAACTCGCCAAGTTAGATGTCTGAAATCCTATGCGACCCCTTTTATAGTGGACGCTTGGGGGGAGCATTGCGTAGTCTGTTTAGTAAGGACCGGTTATAACCACCTTCGTTGATCCTAGGCTATTGCCTCCATTTGTTACATCGATTGAAATTGCCATTAGTTAGAACTGCCATCGGTTAGAACTACCATCGATTGATGTCAGGCTATTTCGCCTATTTAACTTGACCATGGGTCAATCGATAGTTTGGTCATGTGGTGAGGAGGCCCTTGTTGAGCAGATGGCGACAATTATGGCGTGAAGAGCTAATGGGTCAACCACATCACTCTCTAACCTTAACACATGCCCCCCACTTCCCAAGCTGAAGAACACAATGAATTAGTGGTTGGGAAGTATAGTTTGGTTGGTTCACTATCTCGTTGTACACTATCCGTGAGAACCCTTGCTTGTCAATCCGCATCCTGAGGTTGGAGAACCTTTGGTGGAAATCCTGTTGAACCTTGAAAGGTCGGATCACACAATCAAGATAGGGTCGGCATTGACCCTGAAGAGGAAGGAAGAGCTAGTCAACTTCTTGCGCCTTAATTCAGAAGTGTTCGCATGGTTGCCCAATGATATGCCCAGAATTGATTGAGGCTTAGCTCAATATCGGCTCAACATCAATACTGAGTGCAGGGCGATCTGACAAAAACCTCGGAGATTTGCCCTCAAACGACAGTCAACGGTTGCAGATGGAGTTGATAAACTCTTGTGCACCAACTTTATCCATGAGATACACTATCCAAGATGGCTCGCCAATGTAGTCCTAGTCAAGAAAAGCAATGAGAAATGGAGAATGTGTGTTGATTACATAGACCTCAACAAGGCTTGTCGAAAGGACAACTTCCTTCTCTCAGATTGATCAATTGGTGGATGCGACCTCCGGCCATGAACTACTGACCTTTATAGACTCGTTTTCTAGATACAATCAAATACAAATGGCACAAGAAGATAAAGAGCACTGTATATGTAGATGAGGGCTTATATTGCTAGAAGAATATGTCATTTAGACTTAAGGGCTTATATTGCTGTTCAGAAGAATATGGGCTTATATTGCTAGAAGAATATGTCATTCAAACTTAAGAATGCTGGTGCAACATACTAGAGGATGGTTGACAAGATGTTCCAGCATCAAATCGAGCAGAACATGGAGGTATATGTAGATGATATATTGGTAAAGAGTCGTAGTGCTGACACATATTTGATCGTACTAGGAGAAGCATTTTCTACTATCAAAAAATTCCGTATAGGGTTAAACCCAGCAAAATGTGCGCTTAGCATCAGTTCGTAAAAATACTTTATCACCCATCAACGGGGAATATATGCCAACCCAGAAAGGTTTAGGCCATTATCAATATGAAACCTCCAGATTCGATTAAGGAGGTGCAGCGACTGATAAGCCAAATGGCTTTGCTTAATCGGTTCTTATCCTGAACAAGTGATTGATGCTTACCCTTTTCTATGTTTCTAAAGCGCCCAAAGGATTTTCGGTGGACAGAGCAATATCAAGGGGCTTTTGATCAGCTCAAGTGTTATCTAGCAGCTTCGCCCCAGCTTTCCTGTCCACTCCGAGGAGGAGACTTTTATCTTTATCTGTTTATAACACCAACAATGGTCAGTATGATATTAATTCACAAAGAAGTCCAGATTCAAAAACCAATCTACTACACCAGCCATGTACTTCAAGATGTGGAAACTCGATATTTTAATTTTGAAAAGTTGACCTATGGATTGGGTTTTACGGCAAGGAAGATTTGTTCATATTTCCAAGCCTATCACATTATCGTCATGATTGACTAGTCAATGCGCCAAATTCTTTCTAAACCTGATGCTATCAAAGCTCAAGCCCTTGCCGACTTCGTAGCAGAGATGACCCTTTATGAGGAAGCACCTGGAGAGGCCAGATATTGGACTCTTCATGTTGACGAATCAATAGCCTCAACAAATGGGGGGCTGGTCTTGTTTTGTAAAACATACAAGGAGAAATTTACAAACATGCATTTCGTTTTGATTTCAAGGTCACTAATAATGAAGCTGAATATGAGGCTTTACTGATGGGAGTTTAGATCGGTAAGGGTATGAGAATACAAAATCTAAGGGTTTATAGTGATTCCCAATTGGTCGTTATTCAGGTCATTGGTACCTACAAGGCTTGTGATCCAACCATGGTCTCGTATCTAGCAAAGGCAAAACAGATAATAGTTGACATCCTGACATTTCACATAAAGCAAATCCCTAGAGCAAATAATGTAGCAATAAATACCCTTTTCAGGTCCACTGTTGGGGACTCGCTATTGCCGATAAGAGGGATCGTCATCAAAATATTGGCTCATAGAAGCATTCACAAGGATTAAGTAGTGACTACATCCACAGAAATAATATGTATGAGGAACATTTTGAAGTACCTTATAAATCGAAACTCTCTCGAGAGACCCAATGGAAGCTAGGAGAATACGCCAACAATAGGCGTGGTACTATATTTTGGATGAAGTGCTTTACAAACGATCCTTGTCTCAATCGTTTTTGTGTTATCTTCATCTTTGCTGAAGTAGCTTAAGTAGTGTCTGAGGTCCACGGGGGAACCTATGGAGAGCATATCAGTGTTAGGTCATTGGCATTTAAGATACTATGACAAGGCTATTACTGGCCGACCCTCAAATAGGACATCGAGGAGTATGTCCGATGATGCGACATATGCCAACGCAATGCTCGAATCCAAAGGTTACCAGTAGTACAGTTGACTCCGATTGATGTAGCTTGGCCCTTTGCACAGTGGTAGGTAGATATTCTTGAGCCTTTCCCACCCGCTTCAGTCCAAAGGAAGTATCTGATAGTCGGAGTAGTTTACCTCACTAAATGGGCCGAGGCCAAGCCACTAGCATTGATTGCCAAAAGACTAGTGGAAGGATTCATTTGAAAATATATTATCGCTCAGTTCGGAGTTCCACGGACATTGATCACTGACAACGGAACATAGTGTAATAATGCTAAGTTCAAAGAATTATGTGATTCATTCAGAATTCAACTCAGATTCAGCTTGGTAGCTTACCCTCAAGCCAATGGTTAGACTAAGATCACCAACTGAGCCATATTGAAGGGATTAAAGAAAAGAGTCTCGGGGGAAAAAGTAACTTGGGTAGACGAGCTATCGAGCATCTTATGGAGTTAGCGGACCACACCAAAAGCCTCCATTGGGGAATCACCAGTTTGCTTGGCTTATGGGATGGAGGCTGTACTCCTAGTTGAGCTAACACTGCCAACCTCATGCACCTCTCACTTTATCGAGAAATCGGAGGTCGGGCTTAAAGCAAACATAGACTTAATCAATGAAGTCAGAGCTCAGGTACACCTTAGGAACCTGGCTTATAAAAGAGCCCTTGCTAAAACTTTCAACATCAAAGTTTGCCCTCGTCGGCTAAAGAAAGAGGATCTTGTTCTCATAAAAGCTGAGGTCAATGACCCGACTCACAACAAGAGTAAGTTGGCGCCAACCTAGGAAGGACTATATTGGATCACAGAGGAAGTCCGACTCGGCACCTACCAACTCGAGACTCTCGACGGGTTAGATGTTCCTAGAACTTGACATATTTCCCACCTCAGGAAATACTATCCCTGATTTTGCCATTCTCGACATGATTACAAAAGAACTTGTAACTCCTCCGAGAATAGTGACAAAACTTGAAGAAATCTATGGTTGTAACTCTTCCTTTAATTGTAATAAAATTGTTGGAATATTTCCTATGGTGATTTTCTACCCCCAAACTCGGCATCGCCCTTAGATTTCAGGGCTCTTTGATACACCCTTTCCTTTTATACCTTCACCACCTCAATCGACCCCTTCAAGGAATCGGCCTGGCTCAGACTTGCCGTTGTAACCTTCGCCGCCATAGCTGCTCCTTCCAACTCGTCCACTCAATTTTAGAGCCGGGCCCATATGTTCTCCTGTTGAGACTTCATAGCAATCATGTCATCTTGCTCCTGTTTCACAGCTTCAACCTCCCGAAGGAGATGACCAATAGTGGTCGGGGAGTCTCAAGCTCGGTCAAAGACCGAGGTCATAAGCTATCGGTGCTATAAAGGAAAGACAGCGAGTTAGAAAATTTGCGAAGTAATAGTCACTACAACCAGATACTTATGAGCATCGGATAAAGATCCTCTGTAGGCCTCAAATAGAGGCCCTCGGCCAGGGAGGGGTGTAGAAGACACCGATTCCAAGAGGTGGCCTCCCTTGGAACTTCCCACGATCGATTGGAATTGGTTAGGCTTTAGTTGGGGACACAGGTGTCCCCTTCCTCTAGCGACCACCCTGCCGTTGATTCGCAGCGATAGGAGTTCTGCTAGATAGGTAGAATCCCATCACTGATGAAGGTAGTGGATCAGGCGGAGTGGCCAAGGTCCCGCCCCTGATGCTTTGGAAGACAAGGAGCGGAATGTTGTTGTTGTTGTTGCTCGGGCTCACAAGTCTTAGTCTTCTCAATCTCTACTCGTTGATCCCTTGAGGTGAATCGAATCTTCGTGAAGGCCCGATCGATGGGGGTGCCTCCTCATGGCGCTCCTTGTTAGGACTCTAGCTAGGAGAGTCCTTATTGAGAGGGACATTCATGTAAAACCTATTTAAGCTAACCCCTATTAAAGAGGTGAAGAGGTCGGCTAGGGTTAGGAGGTTATTTCTTAGAGAAGAATTAGGAGTTGTAAAGGAATAGGAGTCTTGAGTATGAGTCCTATTAGGAGTTGGTTAGAAGTAGGAGTCCTATTAGGACTTAGGGTTTAGAAGCCCTATAAATAGCCATGTATTCCTCCTCTTTTCATAAGCAATAGATGAATCTTTTCTGCAACTTTTGAGCAGCAACTTAGAAGGAGGAACCCCTATAGAGTTCCAAGGAGGCCGATCCCCTAAAGAGATCAACCCCAAGTTTAGAATCTGCAAGGGTTCTAACACTCCTCTAGCTGGGCGGTGGTGTTGATGGAGGAGGAACCGACGGGTGTTTTTGCTCAATACGAGGTCTAGCTAGCCCCCTTACTTTAGTGATAGGTCGACAATGCTCCCTTTCGACTTCCTCTCGTCGGGCCTAGGTTGACCCGGGCTAAGAGATGACACTCTTTGTCCTCCCACCTCGGTAGTGGGTGTTGTATTTGAGAATACTCCTTTGAAGATCCATATTTGCATAAGAATTAAAAGTTAACTAAATTAAGAAGGGAAAGTTCCAACTTCTTATCTCGAGGAGCTGAACTTAGGCTTGCATTAACGAGCTATTGTTTTCTCATTTATAGGACGGTAGTGGACTCAGACAAGGTTACAGACAGTCTTCGAAACTGCTCATTTTCCATCTCATGCAACCTCGAGACAAGGTTACAGACAGTCTTCGAAACTGCTCATTTTCCATCTCATGCAACCTCGAGGCGACATTGAAAAACTTATGGTTGGACCAATCTAAGTTGATTGGCCAACCGTTTCTCGAAAGAATAAAAAAATCTCCTCTTCCAACCTTTACAGGAGGTAGGAGTGCCCTTGACCTAACAGTCAGGTCCGATAGAGAGGAAATACGCTGACCCCCTAAAATCACAGACTATAGTAGGCAAACAAGAGGGTTGGCTTCGGGGAAATCTGGGCCTTCACGCATTCCCCGTTGAATGCCGCAAGAAAGCGCTAGGAGTTTGGCACCATCTAGGTGGGGGAGAAATTTCAATAGTTGAAAGTCTCGACAAAAAATGAGTGGAGGGGGAAACGAAGCCCCATCACCAATGCATCTATACTTGTGCAAAACATGTGACGTAACACATAAGGTCGGTCAGCCAACTGAGCAGGCACCAACTAAAAGTTAGCTAGTATATGATAAACATCCCGGAGAATCTCTTGGTCGATGTCCGACACCATCGAATTCGAGTCAAAGGACTCTGCCATAGGCAGCGGAGCCACATCATGAGATGGATTCGTCTCCAGGGGAGGGGGGGCAACCTCCATTGGCGTGGTTGACTCTACTCCTTTCGAGATTGTAGCTTCCGCTGCTCGCACCAAGGATGGTGATGAGGTCGGTAACCTATCCGAGTCCAAGGTATTAGAGGACAAGGTTGCGGATGACATTGTAGACCTATGGAAGTTGAGGTTGTTGTGAAGCCCTAAGGGTGATGTTCATGAAAGTTCTAATCACAAGCTGGGATGAGGAGTATTTGGGGTGAATAATCAACTATTTATAGAGGTTGAAGATATGCTTTGTTTGCCTGGTTGCCCATTTGGCTCCCGAACGCCTCGATGAGAGTGGGACAAGTGACATCATCCAGCGTGATCTAGGACACGTGGTGCAATCCTAACAGCTCAACAGTTATTCGAATCGTCAGAGAACTCATGTTGAATCCACCACTCTCTTAACAAAGGCCATGTGACAAGAGACCATTGCGCCACATTTTCCCATAGCCATGGGCGGGCTTAACGTAGATTAGGTGTTAGACCTTTCTTGATTCGTTTGGATTCTCCAGCCCGCCAAAGGAAGGGGCACGTGTAGCACATGCCCCTATTAGCCCCTTGTGCATCGTCGTGCTGGACCTCTCCGGCCCTTTGTGTGTTGTTGCACCTAACCTCTCTAGCCCTTGGCGCCACCACATGTGGCCATATTGACCCTTTGTGTGTTGCCATGCCTGACCTCTCCAGCCCTTGGCGCCACTACTTGTGGCCCTATCGGTCCTTTGTGTGTTGTCGCACCTAGCTTGTTGGCCCCTGGCACGATCACACACGGCCTTATTGGACCATCATGTGTCACTGTGCCTGGTCTCTCTGGCCCCTAGCGCCACCTCACGTGGCCCTATTGGCACTTCGTGCACCACTACACCCGGTCGGGGACCTATCGAGCTAGGGTACTTAGCTAACATGTAACACCGGCAATACTAAGTCGAATGTGCCAAGTCGGGCATACTGAGTTGGGTAGCTCGAGTCGGATGGCCTGAGTCAGGTATGTCATCAACTCCTACATAGATGATATGTACCAACCAAACTATACTTCCTGATCAGTTATCCACGATGCTCAGCTTGGGAAGTGGGGGGCATGTGTTCGAGTTAGAGTGATGTGGCTAACCCGTCAGTTCTCGATGGCATCATTATTGCCACATGATCAAACTACTGGTTGACACATGGTCGAGTTAAACACATGAAACAACTCGATATCAGTCGACGATAGTTCCAACAAATGACAGTTCCAATCGATGGCAGTTTGAACCAATGGCAACTCCAGCTAGGGTAAAAAACGAGTGCAACAGCCCGAGATCAACGAAGGTGGTTATAATTGGTTCTCACTAAACGGACTGTGCAACACTCCCCCTAAGCACCTACTATAAAAGGGGTCGCACAGGTATGCCCAACACACACTGAACAATTTGAATCCGACTTGTTTGATTGGATTACTGACTTAAGCATTAGAGAAGCGTTGTTGAGAACATCCTCTAACTTAATTTTGTAGGATTTTGAATGTCCGATTTCGTGAGTTTCACCTTAGGACCAGCTCGAAGAGCGACCAGGTTGGATCTGAGTTAGCTTCCAACTCCGACAACCAAAATCTACTCTAACAATTATAAAAATTATTTGCTCTAATATTTAATGATCAAACCATCTAACCAATAATGCCAGGGAAGAGGGAATGTGATTTTGTATTTATCTTGTATACATAATTGATTTTACCATTTGTCAAACAATGATGAGGTGAAACAAGAGTCTTTTAATGAAAGTGATGATGCCTTTTAAGTTATTTGCTGCTAACTCTAACTATATTGCACATATGTGACTAAATTGGTAGTTTGCATGGAATTCTATATCCTAAATATCCTTATTCTTGCAGGGGTATGTTGATTTTGGTCGTTATGAAACTTCCAACTATTTTGTATCCGGTTCAGGGCCAGTGGACTTTGTTCAGGTGAATATGTCAATGTAGAGTTGAAACTACGTTGGGTTATAACCATCCGAGTTTGTTTCCATACTAAAATGGAGCTGGATATGGTTACATAAGTGTCTATCCTTAACACATCTGTAATTTTTATGCAAATCTGGTTATCCAGAATTTTTGGTACATAGGCAGAAATGAGTTTTGAGATAAAGGTTTTGTTGCAACCATCTCCAAGTATCCAATTATCTAAAGTTCTAAAACATTTATAAAATATAAAAGTTATCTACATTAACCTAAGATAAGTTGTTATTATTGATTTTTCTATGGAGTGACATTATACACATATTTCATGCTTACTTTGATTTTCATGATTTCGTTGGAACTTCACTATCAAATAAAACTGATGAATAATTTTGAAATGGTATCACAATTATTTGTTTTATTTTATCCTAGATTCATTCATTATTCATATTTATATCCACCAAAACTCCAATTCTATTGTGTATCTGTTGTATATCAAGTTATTACTATCCTTTTCAAATACTTGAGTTGTAGTTACAACATTTAGTATCTGTTATATCCACTGATTAAAAATATATATGGCCATGAGTTTTCCCTGCTTAATCTGTGTAATCCTGTCATGCCTAGATCAAAAGATAAGTCCTGTAAGACCATGAAACAATGAATATGACAAAAGGCAGGCCTACTGTTGAAGAATATGGAAAACCTTGACCAATACAAAGGTATCAGCAAAAGGTCTATGTTACAACTACTTTAAATGATCAGCAGGCACTATTGTGCTACGAATTGCTCATCCAAAACCAGATTTAAATATTAACTTGAGACATTGATGTGAAGGAGCTCAATGGTGGCAAAATTTCCAACTGACCCCAGATAGTTGACATTACAGCTTATTGTTGTTGTGTTGTTATAGACAATGATGTGACTCAGTACAATATAATGTTTTCTTCGTGTACTGTCATCACTTTAAGGTATTCTTGTTAGTTGGAATTATGTGAATGAATGAGTAATGAGTACCCACGTTCCTAGTTTTCTAGTTGTTTTGAGATGAGGAACAAACAAGCTCATGGAAACCACTAGAGTTTTTTCCAAACTAGTGCACCCCTAGTTTATATATATATATATATATATATATATATATATATATATATATATATAAATCTGAAACTCAAAAGTGGATCCTGTAGATCAACTCAGAAAGAACTTTGACAAATAGAAGAATAAGCATTTATAAGGATCAATGTGATAGAAGATGCTAAATTTCAAAGGTCTTCACTAGAGTTTAACAAATGATTCATTCATTCACTTGCTAACCTGAAACAATAGTGAGCAATGCCAAGATCCAAGTGGGGTGTAGTATCACCTAAAATTGTATCATTTAACTCATAAAGTTCAATTGACATAAGCAAGAACTTAAAGGAATGCATTGATACATCTATCAAGATGATGTAAATGATGGCCCATTGGAGATCAAAATGGGGAGATTTGATCTTAGAAAACTAGAAATTAACAAGGAAAACAATTAAACTTTCATATAGCATTATTTTTCAGTTGAGTAACAAGCTTGGGAAATATTTTGTGGGTAATATATTTCTCAATACTCCATGGAGATCATGGAAATTGAACTAGATTGGTCATCTAGTTTACTGAATCATCACTTATGAAATGATGAATTTAAAAGAAAGCGTAAACATACCCAATGCATGAGGCTCTCGCCAATACGATGCCTAGGAAGGGTCAATTCATGAAGTGATGAATTTATTATTTTTTTAATTTTTACAAGGTTGATTATGAGTGAGGGAGCTTTTCTAGAACTTTTTTTTTATAATAAGTTTGATCATGAGTGAGAGAGCTTAACTACTGGTGCTCATCTTTTTCCTTGCACATACTTGCAATAGACATGAATGACAAATATTCATGATACATATACGTTTATGTATGGATGAACCATTCATGATATTTATGAATGACATATTCAAACTCCTAAATTTTACAATTCAGGCTACTTGCTGTAATGTGCTTATTAGATTTTCATTTTCTCTATTAGTGGTGACAGGTAGATTGTTTACAATTTTCTTTTATTCTGTGTGATTGTTTTTTTTTATGATATGCTTTAACTATCATTCATTTCTTTCACTTGGTTAGTTTGTGATACTAATAATATCTGTTTAGGTACTTGCTTGTCTGACTTGTTAAGTGTCACCTCAGGGGTATTATAATGGAGACCTAAAAAATTGTGAAAGTAGCTTTGACAAAATGGGCCGTACAGCTCAGGTTGGCCTCCGATTTTCCAAATAGTCATGAGATGCTTGGACTTGCTGGATTTGTTATAAACTAGACAACCTATTTGATGACATATATATTCATACATGTTTCTTATGCTATTTTAAGGTAGAGATTATATGTGGAAGCTGCTTAAATGGAGCATGTAAAGGTTTGTGAACTTTATTTTTTCAAATAAATTTTTACTTCTATTATAGTTTTTCTAATAGCCATTTAGAAGTTAAATTCATCCTTGTTATATCCTTATTGCTCCATCAATCCTTCAAAATTAAATAGATTCATCTTCTGTCTTAATTTAGAATGTTTCCTGAGCTTTGTATTATGTGTTACTTGATCCTTTTTCAATAATTGATATTAGTTTGTGAAGTTTGCTTTTCTTTAGCTTTTATTGGCTCTAATTGTAAGCATTTTTTCTCAGTTGAATCATAATTCTATGTAAATTCAAACCATTTTTCTTAGTACTCATTTAGAATGTTTTTGTGGGTTCCTTTTTATGTGGCACTTGATTCTTTGCTTTTGTGGGTATTTGTTTGTGTGTGTGCTTTTATTAAGCGTTTCACAGCTCCAACTGTAAGCATTTGCTCTCACTTATTGGATTATAAGTGTCTTATTATAACTTACCTAGAGTAGGCTGACTCTGAAATACTTTAGAAGAGATTATAAATTTATAACTATGTTGAAAACCTTGAAGTAGTTCATCCGGATCCCTCTTATGTTTAATTGTGTGTCACCAAGTTAGTCTTTCTTTCTTCTTATCTTTCTTTCACACATGGCATATCCTGCACAAGGAGATAACTTGTGATGCCTAACTCTTCTGTTGCATCAGTCAATGGTTTAAAGATTAAAGTTGCTTTTTCACATATTCCTGTGAAAACGTCATTGTCTTAACATTGGTGTAGAACAATCTAAAGGGTTCTAGTACTCAATAAATATTGGAATTAGATTTGGGATAAATGTGGACAAGAAATGAGGGTTAACTCTCACCTAGAGCTTGCTTCAATTGTATGTAGACACTATTATCTGAAAAGTGTAAATATAACCAATATTATAGGAAATCAATTTGAGGGAAAACATGGTTTTGTTATGCTGCATTGTATAGTAATTCCAATCCAATCCAGTGTTGATGCTGCTCCACGTTGTCATGAAGATGTTGGTTTCCAAGGTATATGATGATTAAATATGTGAAAGATGGTAGAACACAGTAAGGTGAAAGATGGAATACAGGTTTTGATTAGATATGGTTCTTTAACGGTATGTTTAATATCTAGGAAGTTTTGAAGAATACAAAGGGTGAAAGAAAGGGGTAAGGATTAAGAGGTGAAATTGGGGAGAAGAGAGGCATCTTTGACTAATCTGGTTTTGTATATATTTTGGCTTTTATCAATCTTCCATAGTTTCATTGTCTAAGTGCACATTTGTCTTCCAAATTGGTGACATAAAATTACAGCTTGAAGGGGGAAAAAACAAGTGGATAAGAGCATAAAACCTATAATCATATTCCCTCATCGATTGTGCACAAATATTATCGATATTATCATATAGTTTATTTTTGGTGATATTTTGTATAAAAGCTATGATTAATTCTTTGACTGGAGATGATCTTTCTTATTTTTTCTTGTTTGATTGGTGATTTTCAATTTTCAGCTTTATGAGGTATTGTAATCTTCTGAACAGTTTCACTAATCTAAATTTGTATTAGATTAAAAAAATATATGAAATTTACTGAAGGTGGCTTAATGTGAGACTTCATGGTTGGCATTATATTATGGCTAGTAAAATATTACCTAAAAAACTGCAAAACATATTGTATCTGGTAACTATGGCTTGTAGTTGGTGAGTTCTCTGTATGTTGAATCGTGCACACAAAATGGTATTGTTATTTTCTGCTTTTCATGAATCTTCTAAATGCACCCTAAATTTTAGTTTATTGTTAGTGAAACTTTTGTTGAACTTCCAGTGCTTCTAGCCATTTGCAAGCCACAACCATTCAGGTGTGGCTTTATGAATAGTGGACCACGATCTTAATGTTTGACATTTATATACGTGAGTAGCTTTTTTCCAGTTATTCTGCCTGGGAATACTTATATTTAGAGTTTTTGCAGGGGAACCTGGCTGCATATGTAGTGTAAATTATGATCAAACAATGTGCAGGTATCTCAATTGTGCCACATGTATTTTGATCTTTTTATGATTTACTAGTGTATACCTTCTTGTTTGTTGATGTCATTGACAGCTTTTCTTCAATCCCAAGAGAAAAGCTATTTTTTTCGAATATATGATGATCTACTTTCATTAGTGAATTGAATGTGGGTAATGATTTTAATATCACAATTTTCGTTAGCGTGTTATGAATATGTACAATGATATATTTGTTAGCTAGCAAGAACAGAATGCATTGGGGTTAAAGATGTGAGAATCTTCAAGCTCTTTGCTCCAACTTCTAAATTCTATTGATGTTAGACAATTAAAAAAATTGTATACCTGGAAATGGTAGATATATGTTAAATTAAAAATATGGTCAGATAAATGTTATTGCTACAGAGTACTTGAATGATGATAGCTGAGCTGTTCAGATTGCAAAATTGCTAAAAGCACAAGCAAAGAACAGGAAATATGTGTGCTACTAAATTGGAACAGGAAAGAAAGATGCCTTTGCAGCTGTGTCAGACCCTTTTGCAATGTGTTTTCCTGTTTTACTTGTTCACTCCCATATCTCGTAAGTTCTGACAGTGGAGTTCTGATGGACTCAGGTGCAATGATTTTATTTTTCTAATACCAATTTGTGCATGGTTATGCATGGAAACTACTAAACATTTTATACCAAATGTTTTTCGGTCTAACCAAGTACTAATATCAAAACTTATGGTCCTAGTTCAATTGGTATTTACTGTTCTGACAAAAGGTACCAGTGTATTGGAACCTGTAGCTCAATACTGGTACAATACTACTCATTTTGATTTTTTATTATTTTATTTAATGATATCAGGTAATACAAAGTTGGTATAACACCTGGTTATCAGTACTGTACTGATACTGTGAAGACTGGTATTAAATCCTTCTAAGTGATACTATGCATATATACATTGCCTACCATTGCCAAGTATGAGGCAGGAGAAATCATGGAATCAGCTACATATCTAAAGATCGTTATATTGTTTTGGACAATTGCTTATATAAATTTAATCATATAACTCAACCTGTTTACTCAAATTTATAAATATATTTTCACTGAAATTTTATCTGGTTGGGTCTGATTGCACATGTTGCATGTATTATTTTCTATTCCATTTAGCTCTTTCTTAAGTACAGATATTTCTTTGAACTAGGGTTTTGGTTGAACTTGCAATCCCATGTGTTAAACATGGTTCTCGAGTATTTGAAGGTTTCACTGTTGGTTTTCATCCTCGCACATGGGAAGTTGTAAGAACAAATTTGTCATTGTCTTTGTTTATTATTATGGTTCTGTAGTTTATTTTGAAGGAAAAAATAACTGATTCATTTTACTTTTGGAGTAGGTGTACAATGGAATGACCCAAGTAGGATATGAGAAACTTCATAATGAATTCAGGTGTTGTGCTTCTTTTAGTATTATCAGTTCCAGTTTCCTATAACAATCAAAGTCATATGTTATGAGGTTTTTAATCTTAACCTGTTTAACTCACTAAAACCAGTTATGTTCACATGAGACTATCAATTTTCTCTAATGCAAGTTATTCTTATATAAGTAAATACAGAAGACTAGGACCAAAATGGTGATATGAACTTCTATAGTTATTTACCTCATTTACTATATACTATACAAGTGGATTCTCTTTATGACCAATAATTGCACATGTATGCTCTAACTTTGGAATAATAAACTAGAATCCAGACTTTGTATTCTTGTTAGCTGTTCACGGTGGTGGATCTATGGTAATCATTTTAGTTGTGAACAAGGTTCTGAATATCGTATCGTACTGATGTACCAATCAGCTGTTGGTATGGTACATACCAAGCTGTACCAAGCATACCGACACATGGTACACTAAGGTGTATTAATATACTGCCTGTACCGGTCCTTTATCGGATCAGTATGTACCACCCGTACCGAGTGGTACAATATGGTATTGCAAACCATGGTTGTGAATGCTCTGCAAATAATTAGGACTTGGATAAAAATAAAGTTGGCCTTTTACTGAGAAACTATTAACAAGTGGTTCAAGTAGAATATGAAGAGACAAGAAATCTGCACCAATGAATAATAAAGGGGCACACAAAGTAGCAAATAAAGAGCTGACCCCATTATTTTGGATCAAGTTATTAGTTATCTCGAACAAATCCCGAAATTCGAAACTATCTGTTATCCAATAAAGACCTAAGATTCCTAATAATAGACCAAAATCACCTACACGATTAGTTACAAACGCTTTTTGGCAAGCACTTGCTGCAGTGGGTCATGTGAACCAAAATCCTATTAATAAATAGGAACATATTCTCACTAGTTCCAAAAAATATAAATTTGTATCAAATTGGAGCTGATAATTAATCCCAACATAGAAGCATTGCATGTTACATTACTGGATATTGTTCACATACTAAATTACAGGGAACTGCAAACTTAGTGTTTCTTTTGTAGGAAGTCTGTTGAGAAATACAAGACACAAACGTAATTAAAACCTAAATTGAATTAACATCAAAGTATCTAAAAAAACTATAAAACAACTCAATTTAACCCAAAACCCAATTGTATTATAAGTTTAGACCTATAATAAAATTAAACTTAAATTCCCTAATAAAACCTATATGCAAATTAGACATGAGACTAGCCACCTTAATACATTAGTTTACCAGGGAAGATGAATCAGATATGCTTACATTTATAAATGATCAGCTGTAGCACCAACCAGAAATGAACCGTGGAATGAATGATTAAGATGGTTTGAGCATGTTCAAAGAAGACACATAAATGCACCGCATAGGTAAGGTGAACTAGTGTAAATTAATGGTCTTAATAGAGTTACAGGAAAGCTCGAGAATTCTATGCTAGAAGCAGTGGACTTTGAGGCTCTTGATTTGTCTAATGATCCCAGTGATGGGAAACTGCCATGTAGGCATGTAGCCACCCGCAAATAGTAGAGAACTACAATTTGCTTTAATTGTTGCATATATCAGGTTTTCGCCCTGCTGATTTCTGCATGGAGGTGTTGTAAATCAATGTCTCCTACTGCATCTGTCACTGCTAAGTTATGGCATGAAATTATAGAAGTAGCATGTTGAGTTTTGCATGAAAATATATGCATTTACAATCATTTTCTTCACCAGAGATTCTGAATTTGGTAAATTCTGCAGTTTTGGCACTGAGCAGACACATGTATCTCTCTATCTGACGGCAGTCTCTTCTCTCTCTCGTCTTGTCAAAAAGCCACATTTCAAGGTAGACAAAATTTAGCATTCTGGTCCAAGGTCTTTTAGGCTTTTTAGTTAATGTCACTTGGCTTCCACAGGTTAACCCCAATAAAGGGCTTGAGGTCAAGTTGACAGGTTCAGCAGAAAGTGGCAGAGCCCCTACAACTTTATCTCCTACAGTTCTAAACATATACTGGAGATGTATGTTTATTTATAGGCTTATGCTACATATAGCATTTCTGGATATTGGTCACTATGAGAATGTTGCTTAACTTATATACAGGTGAGCAGGCTCGTGATACTCCTTATGAGATCGAGATCTTGATACCAGTTGATGGTTATGACCCAATTGGTTTCACCCTCACAAAGTTATGCGGTTAGTTCTGGTTCTTATTTAGTATTAAACCCTGTAATATCTTAAGGATTTTGGATGTTATGCAATATTAACAATGAAACAAGTAACCAAAATAAGTTATTGTCATAAAAGCCCATGGTTTAGTTTGTTGCCACTTATTGTCAATAAATTTAAGATGGTTTGGAAGTTCCAGGAATACTGACCTATCCTAGCTGGACCATGTTGTTGAACTTGTTCTTTTAAATATGTGGTTTTCTATAATGAAATGGTATAACATATCCATCAGGAGATATTTACCATAGGAACTGGGATGTTGAAAACTGCCAAGATACTTCAAAATAGAGCTACTGTATTGTTTTGAATCTGTACCCAAGATTTGATGTACCGCTCGAAACAGTACGAGACAGGCGGTATGTGCCTGTTTGCTAGCTGACTGGTATGTGGACCAGTCTGTTTCAGGTTGTATGCAGTAAACTGGCCTGATATCAGTTGGTATCAGTGCTGTATCAGTCATGCGATCAAGTTTCAATCATTTCCGACTGATATGGATAGGTCACAGTCGGATTTTGATCTATACTGACCCATAACAGGTGAAATCTGGCTCTAATGGTCAAATTGACCGTTGGGGTCTTTTGGGGCTTTAAATCCCCCTCCCTCCCCCTCTTTCACTCATTCTTGTTCGCACTTTCTCACACCCTAATTTGTGATTAAAGTTCCTACTTGGCGATTGGTGGTAATTGCTCACACTAACTCAATCTCTAAATTAGAAAGTTACTAATTGAAAACAATTCAATTTTTCCTCCTTATAACCTAGATTTTCTATTTATTTATCCTTTAGGGACACTTTATCTTTATCTAGATATAATTTTTATACCAATAAATTAGGAGAAAACCCTAAAAAAGGGGCTTTTGAAATTTTGGCTATTTTCTGGCCATTTTTCAGAAAACCAGTATCGACCAGTATGTACCAGTCTGCCGAGTGACTGATTTGCCCCATTGGCAGGATATGGCGTTCCTTGTCTATACCCTTGGTTAAGTGATGTTTTAGCATGATCTTCATTGACATATGGAAGGAATTGATTGGAAAGTCTTCTGTTGCTCTGAATCTTCTATCAGTAAACCTTCTGGACCAAGACTCACGAAACTTTGAGGGGAATAATCATCCAAACCTGCAGATGTATAAGTTGTCTTAATAGTAAGTCAAGATTACATATTATAGCAGGTGCTTGAGTGTCTTGTTAGGTTAATATTTACTTTGTCCTTCGATGCTTTCTACTTATTTCAGGTATCATTGCTTTTATTAAGCGATATCAAGCAAATTTCTTCACAGTTTGAAACTCTAGATGCATTTTTAGTAAAAGACATATTTCTAATTCAAATGTAGTCAAGTTCCTTGTTAATCTCTTGCAGATTATAAGCAAGGAAGAGAAGGTGATGCTACTAGTGGCTGGGCTACATTTGGAGTGCTTTCCTGCATGTATACCAATGTTATCACTATTTAGCTGAGAATTGTTACTACCGCAACCATCATCTATTTATTTAGTTCTTTTCAAAGTATCTCTTTCAGTTATGAGATTTACTTGAGCTGATTCTTCCAGCTTCATTGTGTCATCTACTTTAATTTGTTGTGGAGGGTTTATCTACAAGACTCATGTACAACTTCAGGTTAGTTCACTCTCATCCATTTAGATATAGCAATATGTTATAAACTTCCTTGCATTGGAGAAATTAAATGAGACCTAAAAATAGCCTTAACTTCTCTGCAGCATGGTCTCGATGCGTTGCCTGGAATGACTATCCTTTCTGCTCTATTGGAAACAGTGGGTGACTTGTGAAAGGATTGATATCTCTTCAGCTTATGCTTTCCCCAACACTTTTTCTGTTCAATCTGTTAACTTTATGAGCATCTAATTATGTTCTAAAATCAAACTAGGTAACCAGGCCTCGGGTCTACTCAGCAGGAGAGGAGGATAGCCGTAATTTTGCAAACCATGCATCTTGGGAATGTCCAGCTGCTTCAGCACAAGGGAGCCAGAGAACAGATGAGAGGAGATATGGTTCAATCTGATATGCTATCTGTTCATAAGATGGTTAGTTTTCTTATCTTATACTCAACCTACCTCTTGAACTTTGGCTAATTTTCCAAGCTTTTGTTTTTGTTTTTTGTTGGTTTGAACTTTGGTTATATACTTAGAAGCCTTGAACTAAGTCCTTTGTTATGTTACTTCTCATTGGAGAAGCTATACTTATTAAATGTATCTTGAACAGCTAAATTTTCTATTTAGCTATTAGAATGGTGTCATTATAAATCCCAAGTCTGAAATTTGGTTTTGGCACACGATAATTTCATGCTTTCATGAAGTGAAGCCGAAAATATCTAATTGATGAATCTAAACAATGGATGATCACATTCCTTCAATTAGGGTCATCTGTTTTCTGAGTATAAATTATTTTCTGATAGAATTCCTTGCTGTGTAATAACTTAGTGCATTTACTACTGCAATGTTCTTTATGCCTGATGACAGAACAAAAAGGATACAACTCAACAAGACTACCAAATGAAGCTAAGACGCTGATGCAAAAAGCTAAAACTAGTGATTTGATTTCTGTTACTCCTGTTGCAGTTGTTTTTGGCTTCTTGACTGCAATCTGTAGGAGAACAACTTTTCCCTGCTGCACTTGGTTAAAGAAGTGTGTAAAACTCTCTGGTATTCAGCAATCCATTGGTTTAGCACAATATCATGTTAAGAACATTAAGGATAAACTTGTAGCTGTTTTTTTTTTTGTATTTGATACTGGTAAAATGAAATGGACAAAAATACAATTAATTCATTCTCATATTTCATATTTCATATTTCATATTTCGTATGCGAGTTGGTGTTCAACACGGCAAACTCTTTCATGGTGGAAGAGTGGGTTGGAGTGGGTTGATCCAATGCATCAAAGACTGCCTTTGGGGAATGGAGTAGACTTTGACTCGCGGTGGGTCAGCAAGCTCGGAGTCCAAAAACATTGAACTTGGAACTCGGAACTTTCTTTGAGATGCAATGGACAGGGCGTAGCCACCGACGTTTTTGACTTGGAATTGGATCCCTCCCTGCTTGCACCCAATCAAATCGCCTTTTTTAGCTTGTGGGTTTTAAGACGCGTTTGACGATTGGGTCTTTGCCACCTCATGTTTCGTAGAGCTAGAGAGACGAGACTAATGCTTATGTCATACTGGGTCCCACCTGACGTGTTCCATGTGATCGGATCATACGCACGTAGATCATCACTTTCTTTTGTCGAAAAGTTGGTTGGCAATCCATCATTGATCCTGGTCGAACTTGCAACCACGTTTTTGCCCCACATCGTGGGCCCATAGGGGTGTGCTCTCCACAGTTTTTGCTCCTATAGGATTTTTTTAGGAAGAAAGAAAAATAGCTGCTATATTAATTCAAAAATCAGATATGTCCTATGCTCAAAAGGTCATCACAAAAAAAAAAAAAAAAAAAACAATCTTTGGAAGACCAGAATTCTTTTCCCTCCTCAAACAAAAGTAGATTCAGAAGTCTTAGCATGCATTACTAGAGAGTTAGCACATCCATTACCCTCCTAAATATATGGGAGGGCATTATATTAGGAAAATCATTAGCCTATCACAGACGCTCAGTTTGTTTTTCTAAAATATAATTCCATAATGATTTGAGATATGTGTGTTTGTCCAACAAAATTCAACCCCTCCTTAATAGTAAAAACTCTTTCTCCCTGTAATAAATCTATCCCCAACAAGAATATAAGAGCCCGTATGAGTTCTAAGAATGAAACCAAGCCCTCATACATTTGTTTGCTTGACATATGAGCCATCCACATTTAATTTTACCCAGCCCTCATTCGGCCAGCTCCATTTGACTAACTCAGCCAAAAGATCTCCTCTAATCTCCGAGGTAATAATTGACTAAAATGAGCCAAAACTTTATAAAAAATCTCTATTTGAGTGATTTTATTGCCTCCAAAATGCTATCGTTCCTGCTATGCTAAATAGATAGTTTGCACTATAAGTGCTCTTGAGCCATTCCTCAACGTGCCAAGCATCGTTGAACTTGAACTTGAACTTGAACCCCAATTTTCTCTTGAAAAGTTGAAACACCCTTTTTCAAACGTACAATGAAAAAAAAAAATATATGCAGGATCGAATCATCACCAGCACCACACAAGTAGCAAACAGAAGGACTAGCAACACCAAATTTAACCAAATAGTTCCAGGTAGATAGCCTTCCATGAAGGTGTTTCCAACAAAAATATAAAACACAACAAATCATCCGAGTTTTCTAAAACGGACCCTAGCCAATGCAAAAAATATCACCACTCGTATGTTGAGAAATAAAAAACTTATAAACAGACCTCGAAGTTAATTGCCCTTTAGGGCCAAATTTTCAAATCTACCAATCCTCATCAAGAAACAAAGCTAAATACAAAACAGAATCCACCAAAACCATCTCGGCCCCGAAGCAATGCAACAATAAATTAGAATCCATTTCTTATTTATGATGAAATAACTAATTGAAATATCCAAGACAATCCAAATTTAAGAAAATAGGCATAAAGAAAAGTAGAATATCGAAAGCCCAATTATCACACATGAAGCTCATTTTAAGACAATCCGTAGCCTCCAACGCAAGGATATTTTAGATGAAAACTGAACATTCGAAGAAGAAACAAAATAATATTTAACATGAATAATCTAATTCTAGTTAGAATCCATGTTATTGAGATAAATATTAATACATTTTGCTTGAAGGAAGAACCTGTGTAGAAAGAAACTATGAATACCAAGCCCTGAGTAGATTTAGGAGAGACAATTATTTCTCACTAAAATAGATGACGGTCAAAACTTTATTGAATAAAGCCTATCTAAAAGATGTTAAGAAATCAGTTTGTAATATAAATGAAAAGTATAAAGTAAATACAAACTAAATTTATAGTGGTTCGGTCGTCGTGACCTATGTTCAATCCCAATTCCTCTTCACTCGAGGCTATCGGCTTTCACTACTGATATTCTTTAAATGGGCGAAAATCAATTACCCTTATAACTCTTTATCCTTTTCACAATAGAAAACTTTTATACCTCTTTCTTTTAGACCTTATTCCTCCCTTAGAAACCTTCTAACTTTAGAAGGAAGAGACTCACTAACTTTATAGAAATTATAACATTTTTTTCTCAAGTATATTTTTCCATTTTCTACTCAATTTCGTGTTATTCTAAGCAAGAAAGAGTGGGATATTTATAGACCCCAAATGACTTTAAAAATAGAACAAAAAAAGATCTCATCCCGAGTTTCCTAGGTCTTGATGGTACCATCGCTTGTGCTAGGTGTCCCTACCTGGACATTGGGTGGTACCACCACCCAGAATGGTAGTACCATCACCTGACATAGTCTAGGAGACTATGTTTGGGCGGTACCACTGTTTGACAGCCTGAAAAAGTGTGCTCTTGACTTTTCCAGCTTATAGGTGGTTTCACCTAATCTTGGGTGACTGAATAGGCCTTCCACTTGACCCAAAACAGTCCCAACTTAGGTCCAATGGGCTCCTAATTGAGTTGACATAGTTACACCAGAAATTAACTCAATTATAACATAACTATGATCAATTAAGAGAACCGATTATAAGACTAGAATTATATGTTGTCTGATATGTCATTAGTTCATCCGGTGTTTTGTTTGATCCTTTGGCACATCGTCCTCTCCTTCGATGTATTTTCCAATTGGCATGTTGACATCCCACAACTTTCAATCTCCTTGGAACAATGTCTGATCCTTCGGCCTGATGCCAAAACTCACGGCATGATGTCTTTCTGCCAGCACATCGACCGATCCTTCGGTCGACGTCCAATCTTTTGACATGTTCACTCCGGCCAACGTCCGATTCTTCCTACTTTAATTGATTTACCTTTTCTGATCAAAGTTAGTCACACATCACTCAAAATACAGATTAGATCATAAACTCATCAATTAATTTTATAATCAAAATCCAAGATTCAACAATATCTCTCTTTTTTAGGATGACAACCAATTGATAATGGATTTTAAATTAAACTCACTCCCCCTATCAACATGTCATAATTTCAATCATGAATTATATGCAATGTATCATATCATTACTCACATCAAAATTTTAAGTATTGCATCTAACCATCATACATAATAAAATTTCATTATACCATGCATGATCATCATAACTTTTCATTGTATGCATCATCATAATATTATGAGTATTTCATGCATAATTTCATATCATCATCATAACTTTCCCTCGTTTGTCATCAACAAAAAGGAGAAAAGTACAACTAGTAAATTTTTAAAATATGCAAACTAGTAAGATAAAGTTTTAAACATGCAAGCTAGCAAATATTTGAGACATAAAAATTAGTAAAATTTTTGCTTCTTGCAAGATAGTATGTTTGTTTTTCTTTGCAATATTCAATAGCAAATAGTAAGTTTTACATTATTTTAGAACATGCAAGCTAGCAAGTTTTAGAGATGTGCAAGTTTAGCAATTATTTGCTTCTTGAGATGGACAGGATAGCACTTTTGCTTCTCTTAAGATTGCAAGTTAGCAATTCTTGCTTCTTTTTTCAGATAAGTTTGTAAGTTTTACTTCTTGAGATGGGTAACATAGTAATTTTAACTTCTTTTTTAATGTGCTAGCTAGTAATTTTTCTTTTCTTTGCGATGTGCAAGCTAGCAAGACTTTTCTCCCCCTTTGTTATTGTCAAAGAGAAGGGAAGAATATAATATTATAATTTTTATCTTTTTTTTACATCAATGATTCAATCATATCATTAGATATACAAATCATAAATATAAGGTAATTATACATAATAAAATTCAAGTAATAAATATCAAGAAGTCAAGTGACATATCATGATTAATTTGAATGCATCTCTTCTTTATTGAAAACTTTCAAGTTGTAATCAAAAGAACAATCATGATTCATTTGGATAAAGATTCTCTTTAATAAAATACAAGAATCATACGAGAATAAAAAGTAAGGGTCCTGATTCATATAAAGAAAATCTTAAGTTATAATTCCAAGAATTCAAGATCATGATATAGATACAACTCATTCAAATTCAAATCGTCAAATCATCAAAATCACTTTCAAGAGATTCAAAATGAAATAAATAGATTCACTAATATTTTATTGAAAACTCGATAAGATTTTAGGGATAGAGATATTTTCAAGAATAATGCATTCCCCTTTTTTATGTGTTTCAATTTATGTGATTTATTTCATACAAGCATACCTTTATCTTTTATGCTAAACAAAAACATGCATCATCATTTAAAACTAAAAAATAAGATTTATCAAAAAAGACATCAAGATCAATCAACCATAAATCACAAAAATAATAATTACTTCAAATCATCATGCATCATTAAATTATCAAGTATGATTTCATTAAACATAAAATATTTTCAATCAAAATTATTTTATTTATTGTAGTAATATATTTTTCTTCTTAAGTGAATCTAACTCTTCATACTTAGTGCAAGGAGTTAACATGCAATTGGCATGCTCATTTTTTTCAATTATTCAAAATAACTAGAGAAGCATGATCCCACTTTTTTTTATATTTTATATACTAATTTAAAAACAACTCATAAAATACATCAAGTAATTTCATAGTAAAGTAAAGGGGTTTTGGTTGAGTCACTTACCTCATTATCAAAAGCCACCAAGGTATAGTTCGCCACCTCTTCTTTGTCGGTTTGCTCCTTGTCTTCGGATGCACTCGAATCGTCCCAAGTCACCGTGAGTGCTTTCTTCTTCTTTTGTAGTTTATTCTTCACTTATGGACATTCGCTTTTGAAGCACCTCAACCGATTACATTCATAGCAAGTTGTTTTATCCTTTTTAAGTTCATTTTTATTTTTAAATTCTTGTTTTACAAGCTTCTTTAATTTTATTATGAGGAGTTCAAGGTCATCATTATTGAATCTCGGATTTTGATGATGAAACCAATTGATAGCATTTATCTGATCTACGCTTTGAGTGACGTAGGAAGCTTCGATTTGGGAGAGATAATTAAAATCAGGAAGAATCATGTTGGGCTAGAGTGGAATGTGTCAGAAGATTGTACGTTGAGCCGGAAGATCGGTCGACATATCAGCAGAAGGCTTCGGGCCATAGGTTAGGGCATCGGGCCAAGAAGAGTATAAATTGTGCCAAAAAAATTAGAGTTGTGAAGGTCAACTGGCTGATTGGGCAATAGACTCTAAGAGAGGACGATGCACTGAAGATTCAGATGAAGCGCCGATGAACCAATGACATGCCAGACAACATTTGATTAGCTTTATAATAATTGTCTAGATCGAACTAGGTTTTAGGCATAATTGGGTTGGAATTGGGCCAACTCAATTAGGGGCCAATTGGGCCTAAGTCTGAGCTGTGTTGGGCCAAGAGAAAGGCTCAAACAGTGACCCAAACTGATGGAACCATCAGTGGCACAATCTCCGAGACTGTGTCAAGTAGTGGTACCACCTAGACTTAGTCTCTGAGAGACTGTCAGGTGGTGGTACCGCCAGACTGGGCAATGGTACCGCCCAGTGTCAGTGCTGCAGGCGATGGTATCGCCCAGCACAAGCAGTGGTATTGCTAGTACCCCGAAAACTAGGGATGAGACACTTTTAAGCTCCAAGTTTGAATCCACTTGAAGCCTATAAATACCCCTCTCATCTCTGGTCAACATACATAAGCACAGAGAGTTTAAAAGTGGGTAAACGTTGTAGCAATCACTTGAGAAATCCACTCCTCTAGCTCTAAGTTTAGAATTCTGTTTAAGGAGGAGTGAGTGCTTGTAAAAGGTTGTCTCCTAAACCTGTGAAAAGGAGAAGAGGGGTGTAAAAGGGTAGTTAATATTTGCTCATTGAAAGAAGATCAGTAGTGGAAGCTGGTGGCCTCGACGGAAGAGGAATCAGGAGTGGATGTAGGTCACTATGACCAAACCACTATGAAAATTTGGTTTGCATTTACTTCTTGTTATTTACCTTTATTGCAAACTGAATTCTTACTTTCACTATGCTTTCATACACTTTCAAAGTTAAACTCTTTCTAATATGTTTTTTTTAGTGTACAAAGATTTTCAAATCGACGTAATTTTTCCGCTTTACTAATTCACCCCCCCTCTTAGTGTCGCTCTTGATCCTAACATTTGGTATCAAAGCCACATTCTTTCTGGTTTGGTTTAACAACCAAGAGAAATAACTCTTTTAAGCTTTCAAGAGGGTTACTCTATCATTCGTCCTCCTATGTTCAATGGGACATACTACACATATTAGAAAACTCGAATAAGAGTTTTCTTGATTTCTTTATATTTCAATATATGAAATATCATTGAAAATGGTTTTCAAAAGTCTTCTAATCTAATGAATGAATGGAATGATTTGGAGAAGAAAACTTTTTCCTTGAATGCTAGAGCTATAAATGCTCTATTTTGTGCCTTAGACAAAATTAAATTTAATCGTGTTTCTATTTGCGAAACCGATTTCAATATTTGGCAGAAACCACACACGAAGGCACTAGTAGAGTAAAATATTCTAAGATAAATCTTTTGATGCGTGATTTTGAATTATTTCATATGAAACCAAGTGAAACCATTAGAGACATATACACCCATTTTACGGATATCGTTAATGGTTTCAAAGCACTTGGTAAAATTTTTTCGAATCTTAAACTTATTAATAAAGTTTTACGATATCTTTCTAAAAATTATGATTCGAAAGTAGCGGCAATACAAGAATCAAAAGACTTAAACTATTTTCCAATTGAAGAACTTATCGGGTTTTTGATGACCTATGAAATGACTTATATTGAATATGAGAACAACCTTCCAAAGAACAGGAAGGATTTGACACTTCGAACAATATAATACTACTTGAATGATGACTCAAGTGATGATGATGATAACCTTGAACTCCTCACAATAAAGCTTAAAAAATTTATAAAACATGAAACTAAGAATAAAAGTGAACTTAAAAAAAAAAAGTTACTAAAGAATAAGAAAGTACTCAATGTGACTTGGGACGAAACGAGTGCATCCGAAGACGAGGAGCAAATCGATTAAGACGAAGTGGTGAACATTGCTTTAGTGACTCTCAACAATAAGGTAAACAACTCAAACAAAACTCCTTTACTTTATTTTGAAATTACTTGATGCTTTTTCATGAGTTATTTTTAAATTAGTTAGTAAAAATTAAAAAAAATAAAAATTACAAAAAAATTATATCATGCTTCTTTTTATTTTGAAAAAATGATCATGATAATTACATGTTTTATGATAAAGGAACAAAATGTTATATTTAAATCTAATGCTTGTACACATAATAAGATTAATTCTATATATGTTTAAAGAAGCAATAATATGTATCTTGATGATTTTCGTATTACTTTTTGATTTTTATTTTAATTAAAAATCTTCTATGTTTAATAAAATCATGTTTGATGATTTAATGATGCATAATGTTGTAAGACTTAATAAAAATATTAAAAGTCTTGGTACCATGCTGAATGATTTAATTATGCATGATAATTTGAAGTCTTGGTGATTTTTGTGATAAATCTTGTCTTTGTCTTTCGGTTTTAAACATCATGCATGGTTTTGACATAAAAACAAAAAACAAAAATTTGGGCATGCTAGTATAAAATCAATCACATGAATTGAAACAACTAAAATGGGAATGTATCATTAAAAATTTCTTTATCACTATCTTATCGATTTTCTAGAAAGAGATTAATGAATCCATTTATATTTTGAATCTTTTGAATTATGAAAGTGATTTTGATGATTATGAATTTGAATGAATTTTGTCTATATCATGATCTTGATTTCTCGATATTATAACTTGGGATTTTCCTTTTATGAATCAAGATCTTTCATTTGATCTCTTATGTCTCTTTTTGCCATTTGCTAAAGAGAAAAATTATCTAAATTGTTCTTTTGATTACAACTTAAAGCTTTCTATGAATCAAGATTTTTTTTTGTTTCGCTAAAGAAGAGATTCATCCAAACAAATCTTGTTTCTTTCACTTAATATTTATAAATTAAGATTTATTATGAATTAAGATTTTTTATTAATTGTCCTCTTATGATTCCTCTTGGTATTTTCTTAAGAGGAGATTTTCTATATGAATCTTGAGAATTCTTATGCATGAATTGAGATCATTTATTCTCTTACAATTCTTTTGTGTTTACGAAAGAGAATAACTTTTTTGGAATTCATGACTTAAATTTTTTTTTAATATCTTTTACTATTTGATCTCCTAAAATTTTGTTTTGATTATTTAAGAGGAGATTTATCAAAGAATCATGTCTTTTGGTATTCACATGATCTTATCTTTCATGATATGATTTTTCTTTGTATAATTCCTTATATTCATGAAGTATATCTCATCACCAAAATTTTTTTGATATCTTCCATGTGATGACTTGAATATTTACACCTTTGTGCTATTCTTCTATGACAAAAGAAGAGAAAGAATTGCTAGTGTTCACATCTCAAGAAAAGCATATTATTAAGAAAGGCAAAACTTGCAAGCTTACACATTAAGGGAGATAGTTTTGCTAGCTTGGATAAATTGGTGTAAAACTTACTTGACATGCTTTCAAACACTTGTAGAATGATTCTCCTTTTTACCTATGACAAAGGAGAAAATAAATGATGAATGTTTGGTACTAACAATCATGAAGTGATAAATACTTAAAAATATTGATTTAATATTTGGTATCATGAATGCTTTAGTATCATGCATGGGAGAAATGATGAATGTTTGGTATCATGATCAAAATGTTGATTTAATGTATGAAGTAATAAATGCTTAACAATTTTAATGTCTTAGCATCATGAATGTTTTGCCCAAAATGATGTATCATGAATGCTTGACTATCATGTATGATATGCCCATAGTGATGATTGATTTATTTTTGGTATTATGCATGAAGTAAGAATGAAATGTAAGGTTTTGAAATTATACATATTTTAATTTAAAACTATAATGATGCACAAACATATTGAAATAAGATTGATACTTTACCTTTGTCATGATTTGGAAATTGATGTAAAGGGAAAAGAATTACAAAATTGTATTCTTCCCTTCTTTTTGACAATGACAAAGGGGGGAGATAAAATTTGCTTGCTTGCACAATTCAAGAAGAAGCAAATTACACTAGTTTGCACATCGTAAAGAGAGGCAAAACTTGCTAGCTTGCTCATTTCAAGAAGATGCAAAAATGGGCTATCTTGCTCATCTCAAAAGATGCAAATTTTTTTTGCCAACTTTCATATATAAAAAAACTTGCTAGCTTGCATTTTCTAAACTTTCTATTTACTATCTCACATTCTTTTTCAAAAACTTGCTAGTTTGAACATTGTAAAGGAAGCAAAAATTGCTAGCTTGCACTTCTTGGTAGGATGTAATATACTTTGATATACAAAGGGGGAGAAGATATAATGACGTGATGATTATACATGGTAGAATGTAATATACTTTGATATTTTGATACCATGATGATTTGAATGATGTATACAAAACTTATGATAATGATGCATGTAATACAATGATATGCATATAATATGTTGTAAATATTCATGATTAAATTTGCTTTGACTTGAATTCAATTTGAATTCAAGATTCTATCAATATGGCATGTTGATAGGGGGAGTTAAGGTTAACTCCATCATCAATTAGTTGTCATCATCAAAAAGGGGGAGATTATTGAATCTTAGATTTTGATTATGAAACCAATTAATAGTGTTTATCTGATCTACGCTTTGAGTGACGCATGAAGCTTTGATCAGGGAGAGATAATTAAAAGCAAGAAGAATCATGTTGGGTTAGAGTGGAACATGTCAGAAGATTAGACGTTAAGCCGGTGCATCGATCGACGTATCGGCAGAAGGCTTCGGGCCATGGGTTTGGGCATCGGGCCAAGAAGAGCAAAAATTACGCTAAGGAAATTAGAGTTACAGAGGTCAATTAACCGATTGGGTAATAGGCTGTTAAATCTTATATTTTGATGATAAAACCAATTGATATGTGTTTATGTTTTAATCTGCATTTTGAGTGACGCAGGATGCTTCGATCAAGATGAGATAATTAAAGCAGGAAAATTCATGTTGGGCCGGAGGAAAATATTAGAAGATTGGACATTGGGGGTCGTGGATCGGTCACGTATCGACAGAAGGCTTCGGGCTGTGAATTCGGGCATCAGACAAAGAAGAGCAGATATTACACTAAGGATATTGGAGTTACGGAGTCAACTGGTCGATTGGGCAATAGGCCGCAAGAGATGATGATGCGCTGAAGAATCAGATGAAGCATCGAGGGACCAATGACATGCCGAACAACTTGATTAATGCTTAGTATTAATTGTCTAGATCGAAGTGTATTTTTACATGTGCAGGATTAACTACGATAGCAAGGCATGAAGCAAAATGATGTCCCGGAGTCAAGGATGCGATTACGTTGGGAGTTTGAGAGTTCGTCGGAAGTTCGGATATTCATCGGAAGTTCTGGAGGAACCAGAACTTCCTTGTATGAAACGTTGCAACATGCCAGACTTTAAATCCATATATACAAGTTTGGTAAGCTCAAGAACTCTCAAACTCCCAACATAATCCAAGTTGCAAATAAATGATGTTTTGTATGGAATTTTTGTTTTATGAACTTTTTAAATTTCTTAGTGAATTCAAGTTCATAATCACTTGAGCTTATGCTCGAGTGGTCTTCAAATGTTCTAAGTTCGAAATCCTTCTTATTCTTTGGAAGGTGGTTCTTGAGTTCTTCATGTACATTGCACGCCATTTCATAGGTCATCAAAGACTTTATTAGTTCTTCGATCAAAAAGGTATTTAAATTTTTTGATTCTTGAATAGCGATTACTTTTGAATCCCAAGTTTTAGAAAGTGAGCGCAAAATCTTGTTAATGAGTTTAAAATTCGAAAAGCTTTTACCAAGTGCTTTTAGACTATTGATGACATCCGTAAAACGGGTGTACATGTCTCCAATAGTCTCTCTTGGTTCCATACAAAATATCTCAAAATCGTACATCAACAAATTTACTTTAGAATCTTTTACACTACTTGTGCTTTCGTGTGTGATTTTGAGAATATGCCAAATATCAAAGGCCGTTTCACATAAAGAAACCCGATTAAACTTCGTTTTATCTAAGGCGCAAAATAGAGCATTCATAGCTCTAGCATTTAAAGAAAAAGTCTTCTTCTCCAAATCATTCCAATCTTTCATTGGAAGAGAAGACATTTTAAAACCAAATTTGACTATGTGCCATAAATCGAGATTCAATGAAAGCAAGAAAACTCTCATTCGAGTTTTCCAATAAGTGTAATTTGTCCCATTGAAAAAGGGAGGACGAATGAGAGAGTGACTCTCTTGAAAGCCGAAAAGAGCCATTTCTCTTGGATATTAAACTAATTGAGAAATCATGAAGCTCTAATATCAATTGTTAGGATCGGGATCAGCACTAAGAGGGGGCGGTGAATTAGTATAGCGGTAAAAATAACGTCGGTTTAAAACTTTCGTACGATAAAAACCATTTCCGATGAAAACCGATCTCGGAAATATCTTAACTTGAAACACATTTGTAAATGAATTGAAGGCAGTAAGCACTTAAAGAGGTTTGCAGTAAGGTAATAGCAAGAATAAAATGTAAACCAGAGAACACGATAGTTTTAGAGTGGTTCGGTCAATGTGACCTACATCCACTTTCGGCTTCCTCCTCCGACGAGGTCACCGGCGTCCACTAGAGGCCTTCCATCAATAGTTGAAGGCCAATCACCTTTTACACCCCTCTTCTCCTTTTCACAAGTTTAGGAGATAACCCTTACAAGCACTCACACTCCTCTTATAGATTTCTAAACTTAGAGTGGAGGAGGGAATTTCTAAAGAGATCACAGTAGCATTTTTCTACTTTTGAACTCTCTTTTCTTGTGTGCTTTAATCAGGGATGAGAGGAGTATTTATAGGCTTCAAGTTGATTTAAACTTGGAACCTAAAACTTTCCCATCCCGAGTTCCCTGGGCACGGGCGGTACTACCGTCTGCGCTGGGCAATACCACCACCTAGTGTTAGTCTGACTAACACTGCCCTGGGTAGTACAACTGCCCAGGTCTGGCAGTACCACCGCTTGGGGGGCAGTGCTAGGTAGTACTATAGCCTAGACTGGTGGTACCATCGCCTAACACCCTGCCAGGGGTGGTACAACCGCCCAAACTAGCGGTACCACCACTTGACATAGTCTCAAAGACTATGCCACGACGGTGAGACAAGCAACATGTTATGATCAAATCATGTATGATATCAACATACTTCAAATGAATGTTAAAAGTGCTTTTCTTAATGGCTTTATTTCCGAAGAAGTTTATGTTGAATAACCTCCCGAATTTGAGAATGATAGTTTCCCTAATCATGTGTTTAAACTGACTAAAGCTCTCTATGGTTTAAAACAAACCCCAAGGGCTTGTTATGAGAGACTTAATTCATTTCTTATTGAAAATAATTTCTCTAAAGGCAAGGTCGATACTACATTGTTTATCAAAAATTTTAAAAATATTTTTTTTATTATTCAAATTTATGTTGATGATATTATTTTCGGTTCAATGAATGGATCTCTTTATGAATCATTTGCTAAAAGTATGAGTCTTGAATTTGAAATGAGTTTGATGGGGGAATTAACTTTCTTCTTGGGCTTACAAATCAAACTAAGTTATGACATCTTTTTTAGTCAAATAAAATATGCTTTAGATTTGCTAAAAAGGTTTAATATGGATGAAAGTGGAGAAAGCTTTGATCAAAAAGCTTATAAGGGTATGATAGGAAGTTTATTTTACCTCACTACAATTAGATCGGATATCATGTTTAGTGTAGGACTATGTGCTAGGTTTCAATCTAATCCTAAGATATCTCATCTCAAAATAGTTAAAAGAATACTTAGATATCTTAAAGGAACCACGAATCTAGGATTATGGTATCCAAAATCCGAGAATTTTGAGTTAATTGCTTATGCTGATGCAGATTTTGCTGGATGTAGACTAGATAGAAAAAGCACATCAGAAACATGTCAATTTTTGGGACATGCCCTTGTTTCTTGGTCATCCAAGAAATAAAACTCGGCTGCACTATTTACAACCGAAGTTGAGTACATTGCAGCTAGTGCATGTTGTGCACAAGTTGTGTAGATGAAAAATACTTTAGAAGATTATAAGAGTCATCTTAAAAATATCCCCATAAAATGTGATAACACAAGTGCATTATGTTTAACAAAGAATCTCATTCAATACTCTAGAACAAAACATATTGATATTAGGCATCACTTTATATGAGATCATGTCACTAATCATGATGTAATCCTAGAGTTTATTAATACTAAACATTAATTAGCTGATATTTTTATAAAGCCTTTAAGTGAAGAACAATTTGATTTTATTAGAAGAGAATTAGGAATGTTGATTTGTCCGAATACATGAATTTGTTGAACTTTATTTTTGGACTTTCTTGATTCCTTGATCACTCACTTAAATTCGTTTCTGAAAATTTTATGATATGAATTTTGCATGATGGTAAGATTGTGTGCTTCAAGAACATGTTTACTTTTATGTTGGAAATTTTGTGCCTTGATGCTAAAAGTTTCCATGATGATGAGCATGTTATACTTTTATGATTGTGATTTGAGAAGTTTTAATCATACATCGAATTCTTAATCTTTGAGCACTACAAAGCACTAATGTTTTTGCCTCATGTAAGTAGTGATGAAAAGCTATGACAAAACATTGTCCGAATGCATGATTTTGTTATATTTTTCTTCCGGACTTAATATATTTCTTGAATGGAGCTTTCATGAGTCTATGCCATATCAAATTTATTTCATATCCATGCTCCATCACTTAATGATTTTTGACAGATGGAATTAATTGACAAATGCATCTCTCATGGATTTATTGTTTATGAATTTTAATTAAGAAATGGATTTGTTATAATGATTCTTTCATATGAATTCCTTCTTAATTAAAGAAGAATTTTTTAGATAAACACTTGCAAGGATTTAATTTCATATGTATATCTTGACCCTAGTGAAAAATGAAGCATGATTTAATCTCTTATCATTTTTAACTTTATTTAAAGTTGGTTCTCAATGGTTTTTACCTTCCTTCTTTCCTTTTTCATGCAAAGTTTTGATGATAAGTAAAAGGAAAGAAGTTAATGAATGATATATTTGTCATAAATGCTTGAAAAATAATTGGTATGAATTTCTTTACAAGTTGAAAAATGACATGAATTTTTACCACAATTACATATATTGTTGAATCGTTCACCTTTTTGTTCAGGAGAAGTATTTTGATGTCATGCATGATTTGATCATGACATGTTGCTTGTCTCACCGTTGTGGTACAGTCTTCGAGATTGTGTCAAGCAGTGGTACCGTCAGTCTGGGCGGTTGTACTACCCCTAGCAGGGTACTAAGTGGTGGTACAGCTAGTCTGGGCGGTGGTACCACCCAGCACTGCCCCCCAGGTAGTAGTACCGTCAGACCTGGGCGGTAGTACCGCCCAGGGCAGTGTTAGTTAGACTGACACTGGGCGGTGGTACCGCCCAGCGCAGGCGGTAGTACCGCCCGTGCCCGGGGAACCCGGGATGGGAAAGTTTTAGGCTCCAAGTTTGAATCCATGTATATACATGTTTTTATTTGCAACATGCATGACATCATCACTTTTCCATTTCCTTTATCGGCCAAGGAAGTTCTAGTTCCTCCAAACTTTTATACATGGATTCAAAGTCTGGCATGTTGTAACATTTCGTCTAGCAAGCTTCGAGACTTCTCGAGACATCTCGATCAAAGTCTGGCAAGCTCTAGCAAGCTCTAAGACTTCTCGATCATGCATCACTTTTAGGATCGAAAAGTGATGCATGATCGAGAAGTCTCAGAGCTTGCCAGAGAAGCTCGTCGGAACTCACTAAGAAGATCATCGTGAAGTCTAAGAGTTCGTCGGAAGCTCGCCGGAAGAATAGACATGGGGACTTATTTTGCTTAGCAAATGTCTTAGGATTTCGTAGTTAGCACGTAATTGGGCTTAGATTTGGGCCAACCCAATTAGGGGCCAGCTAGGCCCATGTAAGGATTGTGTTGGGCCCAATGAGAGGCCCAAATAGTGCCCCAAGAAGTCTCATCATCATGGCACAGTCTTCGAGACTATGTCAGGTGGTGGTACCACCAGTCTGGATGATGCATGCTGTGCACAAGTTGTATGGATGAAAAACACCTTAGAAGATTACAAAGTTCATCTTAAAAATATTTCCATTAAATGTGATAACACAAGTGCAATATGCTTAACCAAGAATCCTATACAACACTCAAGAACAAAACATATTGATATTAGACATCACTTTATACGAGATCATGTAACTAATCATGACGTAACCATAGAGTTCTTTGATACTAAACATCAACTAGCTGATATTTTTACAAAACCTCTGAGTGAAGAGCAATTTGATTTCATAAGAAGAGAATTAGGAATGTTGATGTGTCCGAATACATAAACTAGTTAAAATTATTTTTTGGACTTTATTAAATGCTCAAATCACTTGATTGCCATTA
This sequence comes from Musa acuminata AAA Group, assembly GCF_036884655.1. NCBI lineage: Eukaryota > Viridiplantae > Streptophyta > Magnoliopsida > Zingiberales > Musaceae > Musa > Musa acuminata. Next base: position 34,131,391 of record NC_088356.1, on the reverse strand, counting down.
CATGCCTAAATAACATGTTGGAAATTATGTGTTGAATACAAAAATATTTTGTCTTCATGATTGTATTTGAAAATCTGTAGCATAGTCTTGTCCGAATGCATGAAAGAGTTCATTTCATTTTTCGGATTCGCTTAACAATTGGAATGCTAAAAATCAAATTTTCTCATACACTCTTATGAAAAATATTTTTTTTCTGAAATGGATTTGATGAAATGATTCCTGCTTATGAATTCCATCTTGAAATACGGATGATAGTATTTTTACTTGCAAAAAGCTGTTTCACACACATATCTTGACTCAAAGTAAACTCACAAATAGCTGGTATCACAAATGGCTTTCCTTCTTCATGCAAAAAGGACTATAACAAAAAAAAGGAAGAAGTATTCAACGCAATCTACGTATCATGCCTTCCTTTATATGCTTGATAATTTGCTGGTATCACAACTACCATACTTTTTGTTGATGACAAAGGGGGAGAAATATATGAATTGATGCTATAAACACTATGCTATGATTATGCCATGCTTGCATCACCAAGAGATAAATGAACAGATGCCATGCATTAATTTGCATTATGCCTTGAGTTGATATCTTACCATGTGAAGAAATGCAATACTTGCTAAAATATTTGAAATGTGTACATCATGTAATGATATCAAAATCTTACTTCACAGCTTTACATGTTGATATGATGAATTGCTACTATTACCATCATTCAAACTTATTATATTTGAAAATGAATGTCAAGCCTTGACATCATCTTCAGAGAGATACATCATGATGGGAATCATGATGGGAGTATTGATAAGTTTAAATGATTTTAACTTATCAATATGTCTCTTGAATTCTTAGGTTTTGAATTCAAGAATGACTTATCTCAAGTATGGCATATAGACAAGGGGAGTTAAGGTTAACTCCATTATCAATTGATTGTCATCATCAAAGAGAGGGAGATTATTGAATCTCGGATTTTGATGATGAAGTCAATTGTCATTTGTTATCTAATCTATATGTTGAGATAAGTGTGCAGGATTAACTACGATGAAAGTGAGACATGCAGCAAGAGTTGCGCCGGAGTCAAGACAATAATCACGTTGGGAGTTCGAGAGTTCGACGGAAGTTCGGACAGTCGTCGGAAGTTCTACGGGAACAAATCCGAGAAGTCCATAAGCTTGCCAAAGAAGCTCGTCGGAACTCGCCAAGTGAATCGTCGCAAGTCCAGGAGTTTGCCGGAAGTCCGCAGGAGCATCACCGAGGGTTCATCGGATGATCGACGGAAGTTCGCCGGAAGCTCGCCGGAAGAAGTGATTGACGCACCGGAGCAAGTTGCAGTAAATGTCTTAGGAAAACTCGTAGTTAGCACATTGATTAAGTTGAAAATGGGAGGTGATCCCATTAACTTAATCTTGGGGCAATTGGGCCCCTGAAAAACCCAAATTGGGTCGAATGGATCAACCCATTCGGACCCTGATTTCTGCCAGGCGGTTGAACCGCCTAAGGCAGGAGGTTGCACTGCCTAGGCTCAGTCTCCGAGTGAGACTGGGAGGTGCAACCGCTCCAGCCAGGCGGTGGCACCGCCTGGGGCTCAGTCTCTGAGCGAGACTGGGCGGTGCAACCTCCCCTGACAGGAGGTGGCACCGCTTGAGCTCAGTCTTCGAGCTCTGCCAGGCGGTGCAACCACCTCAGTCAGGAGGTGCAACCGCCCTTGACAGGGGGTAGCACCGCCCAGAGGCTCAATCTTCGAGCTCTGCCAAGCGGTGCAACCGCTCCAGTTAGGAGGTGCAACCGCCTGATCCCGGAATTCCGGGAATTGACAGTTTTGAGCTCCAAATTTGAACTGGGTTGGGGCCTATAAATACCCCACCCATTCAGCACTGAAAGGGTATGAATTTACACCGAAATCTTGATCCTTTTCTATGATTTTTAGAGCTCAAAATTGTTGTAAAGGCCAAAAGTTCTTCTCCCTTTGTTCTTCCAAGTTCTGAGTTGTAAAGAGAGGAGAGAAAATTCTGTAAGGGTTGTCTCCTAAGCCCGTCAAAAGGAGTGAAACTGTAAAAGGGTGGTTGGCCTTCGCCTATTGAAGGAAGGCCTCTAGTTGACGTCGGTGACCTCGTCGGTGGAGGAAGCCAAAAGTGGAGTAGGTCAAGATTGATCGAACCACTCTAAATCTCAGTTTGCATTTACTTTGAGCATCTTATCTTTACTGCAAACCTCCTCAATAGCTTACTGCCTTCTGTGCTTTTACGAACATGTTTCAAAGTTCAGTGCTTTCCAAATCAGCGTTTAGACGTAAATCGCTTTTGTTGTACGAACGTCATATTTCAGTTTGCGCTTAAGTTCTGACTTCCATCATAAACTATAAATTGCCTTTGTATCTTTGCCTTAACTGTATCTCGCTTCATCTCAAGTTAAAGTGGTTTACGAATCAGCTTTTATACTGAAATCGCTTTTATCGTACGAACGTCGTATTTCAGTTTGCGCTTATATTCTTATTTCCATCATAACTGCAAACTGCGTTCATATATTTACTGCATTTCTCCTAGTCAAAAGTTGAAGTGATTTACAAATCGGATTTTTTACCAAAATCACTTCTATCGAACGAAAGCAGTTTTCGATTTTAATTGCAGAAGGTTTTTCGCTGCACTAATTCACCCCCCCCCCTTAGTGCTCTTGATCCTAACAATTCCAGCTAAGACCGTAATAGTGGGACAACCCCCGCATAGGCGGCGGTTGCGGGAACAGCCCCCGCAGGCAGAGTCGCCCGCGGGTGCGGCGGCGCCCGCAGGGGCATCCTCCCGCGAGCATAGCCACCCACGGGCGAGCTGCCCGCAGGCAAGGGCGGCGCACCCGCTCCCCGCCGCAGAGGGCTACCGCCGGTAGGGTGGCGGCGCCCACAGCAAGTAGGGAGAAGATAAGGCTTAGGTTTTTTGGGCAAAAGATAGTTTTGCCCCTCGAAATTTTAGAAATTTCATATTCTATCCTTTTGTCCAAATTATGAAAACACACCTCAAAATTTAAAAAATTCCCTGCATATCCCTGATTTCAAAAAATATTAATTAATTAAAAGGTTTAATTGATTATTATTTTATTATTACCTAGTAGTCCTATATGATAATGATTTATACATATGATGTATGATGTGTAGATGGATGATCATGGACTGTGTGATGTGTGTACTTGTGATTATTATAATTGGGGCCTATAAGCCTCCATTTTGTTGAATCTCAGATTTTGATAATGAAACCAATTGATAAGTATTTATGTTTTAATCTGCGTTTTGAATGACGCAGGATGCTTCGATCAGGATGAGACAATTAAAGCAGGAAGAATCATGTTGTGCCGGGGGAAAACATATAAGAAGATTGGAAGTCGAGCCGGTAGATCAGTCGATGTATCGACAAAAGGCTTTGGTCCATAGATTCGGACATCGGGCCACGAAGAGCTGATATTGCGCCAAGAATATTGGAGTTGCAGAGTCAACGGGCCGATTGGGCAATAGGCCGCAAGAGAGGACGATAAGCCGAAGAATCGGACGAAGCGTCGAGGGACCAATGACATGTCAAACAACATGATTAATGCTTAGTATTAATTATCTAGATCGAAGTATGTTTTTACATGTGCAGGATTAACTACGATAGTAAGGCATGAAGCAAAATGAAGTCCCATAGTCAAGAACGTGACTTCGTTGGGAGTTCAAGAGTTCGTCGAAAGTCCGGACGTTCATCGGAAGTTCTAGCGGAACCAACCGAGAAGTCTCAGAGCTTGCCAGAGAAGCTCATCGGAACTCGCCAAGAAGATCATCGTGAAGTCCAGGAGCTTGCCGGGAGTCCGCCGGAACATTGCCGAGAGTTCGTTGAAAGTTCATTGGAAGTTCATCGGAAACTCGTTGGAAGAAATCAGACTTATCTTACTCAAATTATATCTTAGATTTCGTAGTTAGCATGTAATTGGGTTTAGATTTGGGCCAATCTAATTAGGGGCCATCTATGCCCATGTAAGGACTGTGTTGGGCCCAATGAGAGGCCCAAACAATGCCCCAAGAGGTGACACCATCGTGGCACAGTCTCCGAGACTGTGTCAGGCGATGGTACCACCAGTCTGGGTGGTTGTACCGCCCCTGGTAGGGTGGTAGGCTGTGGTATCACCAGTTTGGGTGGTGGTACCACCCAGCACAGCCACCCAAGCGATGGTACCGCCCAAACTAGGCGATGGTACTACCTAGTGTCAGACTAACACTAGTGGTGGTATCGCTCGTGCTTGGGAAACCCAGGATGAGATGTTTTTAGGCTCTAAGTTTGAATCAACTTGATGCTTATAAATATCCCTCTCATCCTTAGTTAAAAGACACAAGTACAAAGAGTTTAAAAGTAGAAAAACGCTGTAAAAATCTCTTGTGGGAATCCTCCTCTAGTCTAAGTATTAGAATTCTATAAGAGAGGAGTGAGTGCTTGTAAAGGTTGACTACTAAACCTGTGAAAAAGAGAAGAGGGGTGTAAGAAGGAAGTTGATCTTCGCCTATTAAAGGAAGATCGATAGTGGATGCCGGTGGCCTCGACGGAAGATGAATCGGCGAATTGGATGTAGGTCACGATGACCGAACCACTCTAAAATCTAGTTTGCATTTCTTTAAGCAATTTACTTCAACTACAAACCTCCTTACTTGCTCTTAACATCCACTACTCTATCACGTACGCTTTCAAAGTATTACCTTTATGAAACGGTTTTACGTCGGAAATGATTTTAATCATATGAAAGTTTTTGAAGACGTAATTTTTACCATTGCACTAATTCACCCCCCCCCCCCTCTTAGTGCCGACCCCTGTTCCTAACAATTGGTATAAGAGCCTCGTGATTTCTCAATTGGTTTAACACCTAATAGAAATGGCTCTTTTCGGCTTTCAAGAGGGTCACTCTCTCATTCGTCCTCCCTTTTTCAATGGGATGGACTACACATATTGGAAAACTCGAATGAGAGTTTTCTTGCTTTCATTGAATCTCGATTTATGATACATTGTCAAATCCGGTTTTAAAAGGTCTTCTCTTCCAATGAAAGATTGGAATGATTTGGAGAAGAAGGCGTTTTTGTTAAATGCTAGAGCTATGAACGCTATATTTTACGCCTTAGAGAAAAATGAGTTTAATCGGGTTTCTACTTGCAAAATGGCTTTCGACATTTGGCATATTCTTGTAACCACTCACGAAGGCACAAGTAGATTAAAAGATTCGAAAATCACTTTTTGATGCATGATTTTGAACTTTTTCGAATGAAACTAAGTGAGACTATTGGAGACATGTACACCCATTTTATGGATGTCGTCAATAGTCTAAAAGGACTTAGTAAAAGTTTCTCAGATTTTAAACTTGTTAATAAGATTTTAAGATCCCTTCTAAAGAGTTGGGATCCAAAAGTAACGACAATACAAGAGGCTAAAAACCTAAACAACATACCACTTGAAGAACTAATTGGGTCTATAATGACTTACAAAATGACTAATATGGCACTTGATAAATATAAGAACCACTTTCCAAAGAACAGGAAGGATTTCAGACTTAAAACAATCGAAGACCACTCGAGCATAAGTTCAAATAATGGTGAACTTGAACTCTTCACAATAAAATTTAAAAGGTTCATGAAACAAGAATTAAAGAACAAAAATAAATTTAAAAAGAATGCAACTACTTGCTTTGAACGCAAGAAGAAGGAAGCAATCTTGGATGAATCGAGCTCCTCCGAAGATGAGGAGAAAGTCAACAAAGGCGATGAGGCAAACTACGCCTTAACGGCTTTCGATAATGAGGTAATCAAAATCCCCCTAATTTATTTCGAAATTACATGATGCTTTTCATGATGTATTTTTTTTGTTTAAAATAATTATTTTTCATGAAAATTGTATGTTTTAAAATGTAATGAAAATGCAAAAAATTTGGAATCATGTTTATCCTTCTAGTAATTTTTTGAAAATGATCATGAAAATTGCATGATAAAGGAACAAAATGTTAGACTTAAATCTAATGCTTAAGATAAATCCTATGAATGTTTTTAAGAGGCATTAATGTGTATCATGTTAATTTTCGTATTATTTCTCGATTTTGATTGAAGATGCTTCATGTTTAATGAAATCATGCTTAAAACTTTAATGCATAATGATCATGCTTAATGAGTTTATCATTCGAAACTATACATGAGATTTTAAAAATTATGCATGATGATTCCTGTAATTTATGGATTATCGAATTTTTATAATGATGAAATGTTAATTTTTCGGTTTTAAATAAGATGGATGGTTTTCATACAAAAACTTGAGCATATTAATTTGAAATCATGTTTAATGGCTTTATATTTTGAAATTATGAATGATGATTTTTGGGTGATTTATGCCTTATTAAACTTTGTCGTAATAAATCTTGCACTTTCGGTTTTAAATATGATACATGTTTTTATTTGGCATAAATGAAATAAAATCATGTGAATTGAAACAACTAAAAAGAGGAAAACATTTTTCTTGAAAATTATTTTTCTCTATTGATTTTGATGAATCCATTTGTATCATTTTTACGAATCTCTTAGACTTTGAAAATGATTTTGATGATTTATATTTGAATAAAGTTTTACCGAAATCATGATCTTGATTTCTCGTGATTTATAACTTGAAATTGTTTATGAATCAAGATCTTATTTTTTGAACTCCCATGTTTATTTTTGTCACTTACAAAAAAGAAAAATTATCTAAATGAATCATGAATGTTCTTTCGGTATTCATGAATTGATTATTACTTGAAAGATTTGTTATGGATCAACATTTTTTTATTAATCATTCTCCTACAATTATACTTGTTATCTTCTTAAGAGGAGATTTTCTAAATGAATCTTGATTTTTCCTTGTGAGTTCTTGGATTTATTACTTGAAATTTTTTTTTAATCAAGATCTCTTCTTTGTACACATATGATTTTTTATTGGTATTTTATTTAAAGAAGAGATTTACTATATGAATCGTATCTTTTGGTATTTAATTGGTCTTATCCTTCATGACATGATTTCTTTGTATTTATAGTTTATATGGCTTGAAATGTTTTGGAATGATGCATGCAACACTATGATTTTTTGAAATAATATGAAAATCGATAATTATCATTTTTTGAAATAATACTCTAGAATGATGATTTGGAATCATACATGTAATGATGATTTTATATTTTATATACATGATGATTTAGTATTATGCATGTAATACTTTAACTTATGATAATGATGCATGCAGTGATGAAATATTCATGATAAAATAATTGTTTTGACATTCAAGACTTGAATTTTCATCTATGCTATTTTTCTTTGTCATGATTTGAAAATTGATGTAAAGGGTCTTTCCTTCTTTTTAACAATGACAAAGGGGAGCAAAACTTGCTAGAAAGCAAATTTGCTAGCTTGCACAATTCGAAAAGAGGCAAACTTGCTAGATTGTTAATCTCAAAAGCAAGAAATGCTATCTTGTAATCTCAAGCAAAAGTGCTATCTTGCCTATCTCAACAAGCAAAAACTTGTAACTTGCACATTGCAAAAGAAAAGCAAATATACCAACTTGCACATCTCAAAATTGCTAGCTTGCATGTTGTAAAATTTTTGCTAGCTTGCATAATGATAAAACTAAAAATTATATTTATTATGCAACTATTTAAACTTGTATTTCTAAACACTTGAGAATTGAACTTCTCCTTTTCGTTGATGACAAAGGGGGAGAAGTATGATCATGTTATGCATGAGGACGTATTGTAAATATTCATGATGAAATTTGCAATGACTTGAATTCAACTTGAATTTAAAGTTCTATCAATATGACTTATTGATAGGGGGAGTTTGTTTAAACTCTAGGAGTTAAGATTAACTCCGTCGTCGATTGGTTGTGATCATCAAAAAGGGAAAGATTGTTGAATCTCGGATTTTGATGATATGTTTTAATCTGCATGTTGAGTGACGCAGGATACTTCGATCAGGATGAGACAATTAAAATAGGAAGAATCATGTTGTATCGGGGGAAATCATGTCAGAAGATTGGATGCTAAGCCGGTGGATCGATCGACATATCAACAGAAGGCTTCGGGCTATGGATTCGAGCATCGAGCCTAAAAGAATAGATATTGCATCAAGAATATCAGAGTTGCGGAGTCAATTGGCCGATTGGGCAATATGCTGTAAGAGAGGACGATGTGTTGAAGAATCGGACGAAGCGTCAAGGGACCAATGATATGCCGGACAACATGATTAATGCTTAGTATTAATTGTCTAGATTGAAATATATTTTTACATGTGCAGGATTAACTATGATAGCAAGACATGAAGCAAAATGAAGTCTCGGAGTCAAGGACGTGACTTCATTCAGAGTTCAAGAGTTCGTCGAAAGTCCGGACGTTCGTTAGAAGTTCTAGCAGAACCAATTGAGAAGTCTTGGAGCTTGCCAGAGAAGCTCGTCGAAACTTGCTAAGAAGATCATCAAGAAGTCTAGGAGCTTGCCAGGAGTCCGTCGGAACATTGCCGAGAGACCGTTAGAAATTCGCCGGAAGCTCGCCGGATGAAACCGGACTTATCTTGCTCAGATTATGTCTTAGATTTCATAGTTAACATGTAATTGAGTTTGATTTAGGCCAACCCAATTAGAGGCCAGCTAGGCTTATGTAAGGACAGTGTTGGGCCTAATGAGAGGCGCAAACAGTGCCCCAAGAGGTAACATCGTCATGGCATAGTCTTCGAGACGGTGTCAAGCGGTGGTACCCCTAGTCTGGGTGGTTGTACCACCCCTAGCAGGGTGCCAAGCAATGACACCGCTAGTCTGGGTGGTGGTACCACCAAGCACAGCCTCCCAAGCAGTGGCACTGCCAGTCTGGGCAGTGGTACTACCCAGCACAGTCTCCTAAGCAGTGGTACCGCCCAGCACAAGCGGTGGTACCGCCAGTGCCCGGGAAACCCGGGATGAGATATTTTTAGGCTCCAAGTTTAAATCAACTTGAAGCCTATAAATACCTCTCTCATCCCTGGTTAAAAGACACAAGCATAGAGAATTTAAAAGTAGAAAAACGATGTAAAAATCTCTAGTGGGAATCCTCCTCTATTCTAAGTGTTAGAATTCTGTAAGAGAGGAGTGAGTGCTTGTAAAGGTTGACTCCTAAACCTGTGAAAAGGAGAAGAGGGGTGTAAGAAGGAGGGTTGATCTTCGCCTATTAAAAGAAGATCGATAGTGGATGCCGGTGGCCTCGACGGAAGAGGAATCGGCAAATTGGATGTAGGTCACGATGACCGAACCACTCTAAAATCTGGTTTGTATTTCTTTGAGCAATTTACTTTAACTGCAAACCTTCTTACTTGCTCTTTACATCCACTACTCTCTCACGTATGCTTTCAAGTATTACCTTTATGAAACGGTTTTACGTCAGAAATGATTTTAATCGTACGAAAGTTTTTGAAGACGTAATTTTTACCGCTGCACTAATTCACTCCCCCTCTTAGTGCCGACCCCCGATCCTAACAATTGGTATCAGAGCCTTGTGATTTCTATGTTGGTTTAATATCCAAGAGAAATGGCTCTTTTCGGCTTTCAAGAGGGTCATTCTCTCATTCGTCCTCCCTTTTTCGATGGGATGGACTACACATATTGGAAAACTCGAATGAGAGTTTTCTTGCTTTCATTGAATCTCGATTTATGGAATATTGTCAAATCTAGTTTTAAAAGGTCTTCTCTTCCAATGAAAGATTGGAATGGTTTGGAGAAGAAGATATTTTCGTTAAATGCTAAAGCTATGAACGCTCTATTTTGCGCCTTAGACAAAAATGAGTTTAATGGGGTTTCTATTTGCGAAAAAGCTTTCGACATTTGGCATATTCTTGAAACCACTCACGAAGGCACAAGTAGATTAAAAGATTCGAAAATCACTTTTTGATGCATGATTTTGAACTTTTTCGAATGAAACCAAGTGAGACTATTGGAGACATTCATATCCGTTTTGCGGATGTCGTCAATAATCTAAAAGGACTTGGTAAAAGTTTCTTAGATTTTGAACTTGTTAATAAGATTTTAAGATCCCTTCCAAAGAGTTTGGATCCAAAAGTAATGGCAATACAAGAGGCTAAAAACCTAAACAACCTATCACTTGAAGAACTAATTGGGTTTTTAATGACCTATGAAATGACTAATGTGGCACTTGACGAATATGAGAACCACCTTCCAAAGAAGGAAGGATTTCAGACTTAAAACAATTGAAGACCACTCGAGCATAAGCTCAAGTGATGGTGAACTTGAACTCATCATAATGAAATTTAAAAGGTTCATGAAACAAGAATTAAAGAACAAAAATAAACTTAAAAAGAATACAACTGCTTGCTTTGAACGCAAGAAGAAGGAAGCAATCTTGGATGAATCGATCTCCTCCAAAGATGAGAAGAAAGTCAACAAAGGCGAGGAGGCAAACTACACCTTAACGGCTTTCGACGATAAGGTAATCAAAATCCCCCTAATTTATTTTGAAATTCAATGATGCCTTTCATGATGTATTATTTTTAGTTTAGAATACTTATTTTTCATGAAAATCTTGAACTTTCAGTTTTAAACATAATACACGTTTTTATTTGGCATAAATAAAATAAAATCATATGAATTGAATCAACTAAAAAGAGGAAAACATTTTTCTTGAAAATTATTTTTCTCTATTGATTTTGATGAATCCATTTGTATCATTTTTACGTATCTCTTGGACTTTGAAAATAATTTTGATGATTTATATTTGAATAATTTTTTATCAAAACCATGATCTTGATTTCTCATGATTTATAACATGAAATTGTTTATGAACCAAGATCTTGTTTTTTGAACTTCCATGTTTCTTTTTGTCATTTACAAAAAAGAAAAATTATCTAAATGAATCATGAATGTTCTTTCGATATTCATTAATTGATTATAACTTGAAAGTTTTGTTATGGATCAACATTTTTTTATTAATCATTCTCCTATGATTATACTTGTTATCTTCTTAAGAGGAGATTTTTTAAATGAATATTGATTTTTTCTTGCGAGTACTTTGATTTATTACTTGAGATTTTTTTTAATCAAGATATCTTCTTTGTACATCTTCGATTTTTTCTTGGTATTTTATTTAAAAAAAAGATTTACTATATGAATCATATCTTTTTGTATTTAATTGGTCTTATTCTTTATGACATGATTTCTTTGTATTTATGGCTTGTATGACTTGAAATGTTTTGAAATGATGCATGCAACACTATGATTTTTTCCTTAGATAAAAATACATGCAACACTATGATTTTTTAAAATAATGTGAAAATCGATAATTATCATTTTCTAAAATAATACTATAGAATGATGATTTGGAATCATGCATGTAATGATGATTTTATATTTTATATACATGATGATTTGGTATTATGCATGCAATACTTTAACTAATGATAATGATGCATGCAATAATGAAATATTCATGATAAAATAATTGTTTCGACATTCATGACTTGAATTTTCGTCTATGCTATTTTTCTTTGTCATGATTTGAAAATTGATGTAAAGGGTCTTCCCTTCTTTTTGACAATGATAAAGGGGGAGCAAAATTTGCTAGAAAGTAAATTTGCTAGCTTGCACAATTAGAAAAGAGGTAAACTTGATAGCTTGCTAATCTCAAAAGCAAGAAATGCTATCTTGTAATCTCAAGCAAAAATGCCATCTTGTCAATCTCAACAAGTAAAAACTTGCAACTTGCACATTGCAAAAGAAAAGCAAATATGCCAACTTGCACATCTCAAAATTGCTAGCATGCATGTTGTAAAATTTTTGCTAGCTTGCATAATGATAAACTTGGAAATTATATTTATTATACAATGATTTGAACTTGTATTTCTAAACACTTGAGAATTGAACTTCTCCTTTTTGTTGATGACAAAGGGGGAGAAGTATGATCATGTTATGCATGATGACGTATTGTAAATATTCATGATGAAATTTGCAATAACTTGAATTCAGCTTGAATTCAAGGTTCTATCAATATGACATATTAATAGGGGGAGTTTGTTTAAACTCCAGGAGATAAGATTAACTCCGTCGTCGATTGGTTGTCATCATTAAAAAGGGGGAGATTATTAAATCTCGGATTTTGATGATGAAACCAATTGATAAGTATTTATGTTTTAATCTGCGATTTGAGTGACGCAGGATGCTTCGATCAGGATGAGACAATTATAGCAGGAAGAATCATGTTATGCCGAGGGAAACATGAAAGAAGATTGGACGTCGAGCCGGTGGATTTATCGACATATCGATAGAAGACTTTGGGCCATGGATTCGGGCATCAGGCCAAGAAGAGCGGATATTGCACCAAGAATATCGGATTTGCGGAGTCAACTAGCCAATTGGGCAATAGGCTGCAAGAGAGGACGATGCGTTGAAGAATCGGATGAAGCATTGAGGGACCAATGACATGCCGAACAACATGATTAATGTTTAGTATTAATTGTCTAGATCGAAGTATGTTTTTACATGTGCAGGATTATCTATGATAGCAAGGCATGAAGCAAAATGAAGTCCCGAAGTCAAGGACGCGACTCTGTTGGGAGTTCAAGAGTTCGTCGGAAGTTCTAGCGGAACCAGCCGAGAAGTCTCGGAGCTTGCTAGAGAAGCTCGTCGGAACTCGCCAAGAAGATCATTCATGAAGTCCAGGAGCTTGCCTGGAGTTCGTCGGAACATTGCCGAGAGATCATCGGAAGTTCGCTGGAAAATCGTTGGAAGCTCGTCGGAAGAAACCGGACTTATCTTGCTCAGATTATGTCTTAGATTTCGTAGTTAGCATGTAATTGGGTTTGGATTTGGGCCAACCCAATTAGGGGCCAGCTAGGCTCAGTTTTTAAGTATGTAAAACGGAGATCTATGCCAAGTGCTTGATAAGATAGAAATTCCAGTCCAGTTGTTGGTTCTTTAAATCTCGGCCAGAAAACATGAAAGGCATTAAGAACTTCTTTTGTCCTATCTACCCTCGTAAGAGAGAGATATACTCTTGCTTATTGATTTTGGAGTTATCTAGGTTCGGTAATTGGCTTTACCTTAGCTTAGTTGTCATATATCGAAGCTTAGTTGTCATATATAGAATAGAATGAGCGGACCTACTTTCATCTTTGGAAGCATTTCAGTCAGAAGTAGAGGCCTAATACCAGTAGTACTACTGTAAGTCAGAAGGAGAGGCCAGTGCAGTAGAAAAAGAATGAACTAAAGCAAGGGCCAGGGCAGGGGAAACAAGAGAATCCTCAGTTCTAAAGTGAAGTTCCGGGGGCAGGGGAAGAATCTTACAAGCTAACCTAAGCCAGAAGTGGTGCTACAAAAGCGGACAAGTCGACTAATATTCATATAATATAACAAAGCTCTTTCCACAACAATTCAATGAGAAACTGACAAATCCAAGAAGCGTGTTGAGTATAAAAGCAGTGCGAAATCTCTTTTCCCAAGATTAGAAGGAACTCGGCTGAGGCCTCGGGACATGACATTCGTTCGGTTATGGAATTTCGACCCAAACTCCTGATGTTGGCAAAGAGGGTAGCCAGACTATAGGCAATGGAAGTTAGCTTTGAAGTAAGTAAAGCAAAGACCCGGGGATCAGTAGTTAAGGTATTCGAAAGGCTAGTTGGGTTCTCGCCAGCAGTGATTTCCGTCTTGGAAGCATTAGTTAAAGAGTAGACGTAAGGGTTGTAATTCCTTACCGTAAGATTCAGTATGAAAAGCACGCCGGTTGAGTTTAAAGTCAAGCGTTATGAGTTGCGCGCGGGAAGTTCAGAGTGTCGGTCGAGTGTGAGCCTCTCCTCTGCCTATGTCCTTTATTTTGCTTATATGATTGTATCAAACTCAGTTCTTAAAGGAAGGAAGGAGCAACCGAGCTAACCCTAGCAACTTCCTTTCTAGCTCCGGCCGCCTCACGGTGGGTCTAGATGTCTCTGGCATGTCCCAGAAGATCTCGAAGCTGAGCCAGGATAGCCCGTTCCCTTGATCAAAAAAAGATAAGGAAGCCGAACATACTCAAGTACGATACCTGTAAAAGATGGCGCTGCAACACCTTCCAGAATGCTCGGAATCCAGGCCTTCCTCCTTACTCTACCTGTCCCACACACCGGTTCACGGATGTGAGTGTGGATGCTTCTTCATTTTGTCTAGGAAGCGATTCAGAACAAAGAAAAACCGTGGTTTCCGGGTCTTATTCAAAGCCTGCTAAACGCTGCTATGACCCATTATCTGCATTTACTACTAAGATGAGGTCAATTCTTCACTGAGCTTCTTTAGAATTTCACTCACTAGCCTTTTAGAAAGAAAGGAGACCGGGCAGCGTCCTGACCTTTAAGAACTGAGTTTGATACTTCAATATAAGAATGGAGTTCACCCCTTTCCTACCCTGCTGGCATACCTCTGTCAACAAATAAACTGCAGTCGTCTCAGCCTTCGCCTTTATGCTTTTACTTGCTCCGCACCAGACGTTCAACAAGTGTTGTCGACGAGAATGGTTCTGTTGTTCTTGGCTTTACCTTAGTTTCATCGTATACAGAAGAAAGAATGCGAATCAAAACTGCTGAAGCGCGGTGTGGTTCAAAGAATTAAGTGGAGTTTCTTTATCTTGCTTGTTGTGGAGAATGTCCTGTTTTCAGGAGATGGATTAGGTGAGGAATAAGGATTGGATGCGGTATCCGGATACGAGTACTTGAAGTCAGTATCGGTACACTCCTATCGGTACATTTGTAGAGTAGAAGAACAAGGGCGAGGTTATATGGAAGCTGCTAGTAATCAAACGGAGAGGTAGCTGAACCCGGAACAAGAGAATAGATCTTCTACTGGATTAATAGAATCGGGGCGGGGCACGCAGCATCTTAAACCAGATCAGAAGCAAGGTAATCTATCGCTTTTAGCTAGGCCCCGTAAGGAGGTGGAGAAGATAGAACTTATTGACTTTGAAGCCGGTCCTTGAACTTAAGAATACTAGTTATAGAAGCAGGAGCAGTAGAATCAACCATATCGGAACCCTACGCAAGAAAACAAGAACACACACGAAAAGACTAATCCAAGAGGAAAACAAAAAGAACATATCTTTGAGTTCACCCGGAACAAGATCATTAGCTAGATCAGGAGTAGTCTCTTCCTTAGTTGTCAGTTCAATTTCCATTCATGAGTTTGTCGGCCCAACAAGAACAAGTCCCGTTTGAGGCGATAGGGAGTTTGGTTGAAGGTAAGCAGTGTATTTACTGGATTATTCTATACTTGGTGCTCAATAATCAGAGGCTAAAGGAAGCGGATCTTCAAGTTCCCTGTCTCCAAGATAAGGTACTGGCTTTGTTTCGGGAAGGAAAGGAAAGGATAAGTAAAGATCGGGATCCGGCTTTGAAGCCCTATTTCTTAATTACCCATATACCAAAAAGAAAGTCCTTTAGTATTATAGTAAACAATAGAAACTGATTAGATAGCCCTGTAGTAGTAAACAATATAAACGAATTAGATAAGCCCTGTAGGTACTTTTGTAAACTGATTAGATAGCCCGCCCTGTAGTGTAGTACTATAACAATGGATACTGATAGAAATTAAGCGAAGAAGATAGAAATTGTACAAGAAACTATGAAATGTATAAGATATAATTGCCTAATACATTTTGATAGTGAGTTCTTGACAGTCATTTATACACACTTAGTAGGGAGGTTATACATGGAGGATTTTTCTTAACTGCTGAGAGATTTCCTCAACTGCCTTGAGGAAATCTTATCTGCTTCTCAACTGCTGAGAGATTTCCTCAACTGCCTTGAGGAAATCTTATCTGCTTATCATGCCCCCGCAAGATTGAGCTTCCATCAAGGATGCCGATCTTGGACCGATGAGATGAAAATAGTTTACGGGCGAGAGGCTTTGTGAGTGAGTCTGCTAGTTGATCTGCTGTATGTACATGAGAAACTCGGAGTTGATGTCTAGCAACTTGATCTTGCACAAAATGGAAGTCGATGGCTATGTGTTTCATGCGGGAATGGAACACTGGATTGGCACATAAATAAGTAGCTCCAATATTATCACAATATATTGTAGGAATAACCGTGGAGTTGACGTTGAGTTCCTTGAGCAAATTTGTGACCCAATTGAGTTCAGCAGCGGCGGTGGCGACGGCACGGTATTCAGCTTCAGTTGTAGATCGTGCAACCGTCTTTTGTTTTTTAGAACTCCAACTGATTGGAGTAGCTCCAAGGAAGACAATGTATCCGGACGTAGATGTTCTATCATCAAAGTTCCCTGCCCAATCAGCATCAGCAAAGGCATGGAGATGGAGTGAAGTATTTTTGCGAAGAAAAATGCCATGATTAAGAGTCCCTTTAAGATACCGCAAAATTCGTTTGACCGCAGACCAATGCGTAGTAGATGGTCGATGCATGAATTGCGATAACTTATTGACGGCAAATGAAATATCTGGACGGGTGAGAGCCAAGTACTGTAAGGAGCCAAGGACTTGTCGATACTGAGTCGAATCTGTAGCAGGACTTCCATCACATAATTTAAGTGATTCACTGGTAGAGAGAGGAGTTGTAACCTCTTTCGCATCCTGCATGTTTGCCTTTGATAATAAATCTTGAATATACTTTCTTTGTGATAGGAAGAGACCTGAAGATGTAAATGTTGCTTCTACTCCCAGAAAGTAGCTTAAAGTTCCTAGATCTTTGAGGGAGAATCGATCGGCCAAGTGCTTTAGAAATGCCTGAGTCTTCAAAGGATTATTTCCTGTGACAATAATATCATCCACATATACTAAAAGATATATTATGCTTCCATTGTGCTGGCAAATGAATAACGAGGTATCAGACTTTGAATTGATGAAGCCAATTGAGGTCAAAAACGAGCCAAGCTCATTATACCAAGCCCTTGGAGCTTGACGAAGTCCATAAATAGCTTTTTGAAGTTTGCAGACATGCCTCGGATATTGAGGATGAACGAAACCAGGAGGTTGTTGCATAAAGACATCTTCAGTAAGTGACCCCTGTAAAAAGGCATTGTTAACATCCAATTGTCGTATGTGCCAGCCCTTTGAGATAGCCAAACTCAGGATAAGACGGATTGTTGTGGGTTTAACAACGGGACTAAATGTCTCTGTGAAGTCGACACCAGGTCGTTGATGAAACCCTTTGGCGACTAGACGTGCTTTGTATCTGGCAACGGATCCGTCTGGGTTCCGCTTAATTCGAAAGACCCATTTACACCCGATGATATTTTGTGTGTGATGAAAGGGTACTAAGGTCCATGTAGAGTTATGGAGGAGAGCATCATATTCGTCACACATGGCTTTACGCCAGTGAGAAGATTTTTGAGCTTGAGTGATTGTAGTGGGTTCACTGGCCTCAGTGGAGGAATTTGTTATAGCATGTAAGTCAAGGACTTGACGTGGTTTGAAAATACCACTTTTGGAGCGTGTTGTCATTGGATGTCTAGGGGGGGTGGAAGTGGTAGATTGTGTTGGTGGTATAGCCGAGGGCGAGTCACTGTCATGGACCGGGTCAACCGTCGGCACAACAATGTCACTAGATCTAGGAGAAGGTAAAGCCAGTGGCAATGTTGCCGAGGGTATGACTTCATTAATAGGGGAAACTTGTGAGGAAGGGAGTGGAGGAATAGAGGGAGTGAGAAGCTGTTGAACTGGAGTAATAGTAGTATGTGAATCTTGAGAGTAAGGACTGGACGGTGTCATTGGAGGTTCGTGTGATGAGATCGGAGGGATATTCCAGTGATGTATGTTTATCGGAGTAGTTTGCATGGTAGGATTATTTTGAAAAGGAAAGACAGACTCCTCAAAGATAACATGACGTGATATAAAGACCTTTTTAGTTTGGGGTTCATAGCATCGAAAAGCATTATGTTCAAGAGAGTAGCCTATAAAAGTGCAAGGCTTAGATCGTGGTGTTAGCTTATGTGACGCATAGGGACGGAGCCATGGATAACATAAACAGCCAAAAACTCTGAGTTTATGAAGGTTTGGAAGTTTGTGGAATAATTTTTCAAATGGTGACTGGTATTGTAAGACTGGAGTGAGCATACGATTAATGAGATAAACTGCAGTTTGAAAAGCTACTGACCAAAAAGATGGTGGCATGGATGCTTGATGTAGAAGGGAGAGACCAGTTTCAACGATATGCCGATGTTTGCGTTCGGCAGGACCAACCAATTGGGGAGTATGTGGGGGTGACTTGAGGTGTTGTATACCACAAGCAGAGAGACAGGATGTGAGGGCTTGATATTCGCCTCCACCATCAGAGTAAATTGTTTTAATGGAAGATTGAAAAAAATTCTCGACCAACTTTCGAAAGTTGGTAAATACAGTAGAAACATCAGACTTATGATGGAGAGGATATAACCATGTGTACTTAGTAAAATAATCTACAAAAATGACATAAAAACGAAACTTGTCAAAAGAAGGAATTGGAGCAGGACCCCACACGTCGGTATAAATGATTTCAAATGGTTTAGAGCAAGAAATGGAGGTTGTCCCAAAAGGCAGTTTATGACTTTTATTGCAAAGACAAGCATCACAATGATTAATAGTGCTATTGATTTTCAAGGTAGGAAGAGAATAACGAGAAAGTAATTTTTGCTGAATAAAAGGGGAGGGATGACCAAGACGACGATGCCATACATCAACCGGAGCTGCGATTGAGGAGTGAGCAGTAGGAAGGGTAATTTGTGAAGTGGATGGCCACTCATAAATGTTGTCTTTGTTCTGGCCCTAGACCAAGGATGCCCCCGTGCTCAAATCCTTGACAAGAAAAAAGTTAGGAAAGAATTCAATTGATGTATTATTTTGTTTACAGAATTGAGAAACGGAAATGAGGTTTCTTTTAATGTTAGGTGCACACAAAACATCATCGAGTGTAAAGGTTGTGGTAAGTGAACTAAGCGTTGAGGAACCAGAATGAGTAATAGGAATTCTTTTACCGTCACCGATGATGATATCTTCATTTCCGTCATAGTTGTTGTGGATGGACAAGTTTTGAAGATCAGAGGTGATGTGATGAGAGGCGCCCGAATCCACAATCCAATTAGGTTGAGTAGGAGTTGGAGTAGCCATGAAATTCGCCTGAGGCCACTGTGATGGAGTAGGGAGTCTGGGACGAGACCGATAGACTTTCGCGGAGTGTCCAACTTTATCACATAGTTGGCAAACAACTCGTTGGCGGCCTGTGAAGTCAGGACACGATGGCTGAGTATTATGAAAGTTACCACCTTGATATGGGTAAGGAGGGTTTGGTCTGGGCCCCATAAGGCTAGGAGGCAGCTTAGCCAAATCGTTGTTGACGTGCTTATTGTATTGGTTGCTCTTCCTCTTGGATTTTTGATTGACCTGAGCTATAATAGGTGGTCCGGGCAACTTATCATCACGCTTCAAGTACGTCTCATAGTCGATCAACTTATCATAAAGTTCTTCGAATGATATTGGTGAGTCACGTGCCCGAAGTGCTGCTGTCAGTTCTTTGTACTCGCCTCCTAAGCCATTGAGGGTATGGATTAGGACTTCTTCATCGCTGAGAGAATGACCTATCAAAGCAAAATCATCGATGATAACTTTGATATTTTGTAGATAATCAGCAATAGTACTTCCCTCTTGTTTCATTTTCATCAGATTGGAGAGAAGTCCGAGCATGCGAGTACGCGAGCGATTTGCCAAAGTTGTTTATAATTTGCACCATGCTTCTGCAGCAGTCGTACATGAGGATATCAGCGGGGCAATGGATCCAGCAACGGAAGCTTGAATAGCTTGGAGGATGAGGCGATCTTGACGTAACCATAGTTGGTGGGCTAGATTTGGCACTGGATTGGGTTCGCCTGGGATGTTGATCACTTCAGGTGGACACTGGAGAGAGCCATCAACGTAACCTAAGAGATCATAGCCAAATAAAAGATTAGAAAGTTGTGCCCGCCAAGATGCGTAGTTGCCGCCTTTGGATAATTTGAAGGGAATGAGTGCTGCAGCATTGATGGTGATAAGACTTTGAGAAGTGCTCAGAGTCCCTGCAGAAATAGGGATAGGAATAACGGAAGAGGAAAATGAAGACATCCCAGATATTTTGTGGCGGGTCAAGTGATCTTTATAGAAGATGTAAAGATATAGGAGGAAGGGAGGAGGAGAAAAGCAGATCGATGCGCTGCAGAGAAGGCTGCAGCGTGATGAACTGTAGAGAAGGCTGCAGCGATTCAGAGTGCAGGAGAGATTGTTGCAGCGAGGTGGAAGAAATCTCTGCAGCTTGCAGCGATTTCTGCAGTGATGCTGGAGAAATCTGCAAGGTTGGAGATAGTTGCAGTAATGCAGTATTGGAGTTTGGTGGCCGGAAGAGCAGCGGAGTTTTCAGCGGAAGACTTCGGTTGGCAAGGGAGCAGCAGCCGGCGGTAGAAACAAAGGTCGTGACTGTGCTTCCTTTAGGATCTGATATTAGCAGCCGCAAGTGCTGCAGTAGGCTGCAGCGAATGGCTACGGCTGAGGGGCGGAGGCGTCGCCACGAGAGGGATGGTTGGACTCCGGAGAAGAGGGCTTGCTCTAGGCAAACTGCTCTGATACCATGATAGAAATTAAGCGAAGAAGATAGAAATTGTAGAAGAAACTATGAAATGTATAAGATATAATTGTCTAATACATTTTGATAGTGAGTTCTTGACAGCCATTTATACACACTCAGTAGGGAGGTTATACATGGAGGATTTTTCTTAACTGCTGAGAGATTTCCTCAACTGCCTTGAGGAAATCTTATCTGCTTCTCAACTGCTGAGAGATTTCCTCAACTGCCTTGAGGAAATCTTATCTGCTTATCAGATACTAGGCGCTGTGCGTATCGACCCGTGCTGTGCTGTAGCTAACGCCTTAAGTCTCCCGCCTGGGGAGTATGTTCGCTAAAAGTCATTTACGGGGGCCGGAGCATGCATGTGGTTTAATTCGATGCAAAGCTAAGAACCATACTTTACCATGACTGGAATCCTCTTGAAAGAAAGGGGTGCCTTCGGCGGACAACTGCGTATTCAGCCTAAGAACTCGGGGCGGAAAGTTCAACTTCGCATTCCATTCTTCGATTCCACAAGCAGCGGCGAAAGAACAAGTAATAGGTATGCTTGTGCCAGCAGTATGTAATAGGTGAGTTTGTGTCCGCAGTAACAAGTAAGTTACCCAAAAGGACGTAAGTAAGCTGAAGACAGAAGACAATAATAAAGGTTCCGCCGGGCACGAAAAGAATGCCTTTGCGAGTAAACTAGGATGAAACAAGAACTTTGTGCTTGCAGCTGACTTGTGCATTGCTTCCCTTTTGAATTGAACTAGTTACACGAACGGAGTTATTGGAGTTGTGCTAACGCGAGTGACTAAGGGGTTGTGCTCACATGAGTTGAGTTTGGAAATCAAAGTGGAGTTCGAGATTCAATACGAGTTCCCGCGGAATAAGATGGATGAGAATAAGGATCTGAAGCTACAGATAGGACAGAAGCTATAAAGCTGGATCTTACTATAGCAGGATTGCAGTGTGAGCTCCCGACGAAGAAAGGACTTATGATAAAGCTAATGCGGTTCCAGTCAAATACCCAGTGGAATTCTTTGCCATAACAGGATTAGTTGCCAGAGGAGAGTAGTCCAGAGCCATTACTTTATTAGTTGACAGAGGCAGATGTTTTACTTGCAGAGGCAAACAAAGGGCCCTTACTATAATTTCTGCCACATCTTACCTAGGCGAGGGACAAGAATGGACTTCACGCTGAACTGCACTACCGGGCTATTCAATTAGTAGGTGTCAGTCAATAGTCAACTACTTCCTTACTTGTGCATTTTTGAGTCTGGCCGTTCAAGTGTTGTCGTGGAAGTTCCTTACGCTCTTTGTCTAGGAGAAGAGGCCTGATTACCTGAGTGAAATGAGTTAAGGTTAGTAAGTTATCATAGGCCGACTCACTACCCTTAACTCCAAGCAAGAACCTTTCTATACTGAAACACTAGCACCCAACTTTCAACCTTACTCTACCACAACTCGGTCAAACCCATAAATCAACTCCGCTACACTCGAACAGAAAGATACAAGAAACTCCTACGAAAGAAACTACTTTTGTACAGAAGGCCTTTGAGCATTCATTAGTATGCGAAAGCCCTAGCTTGCTTTGAACTCTACAATGCACTTCTTCTTGCTTGCTATCTTGTCTTGTCCCTTAGTTTGCGCCGTATATCTGTTTCTGGGTTCGAATCAAAAGTCAGTTTAGACTATATTCAATAAAGAGAGTAAGCAGTCCGGTTTCAATAAGCAGATTAGGTTACAACCAACTTTCTATACAGTGTGCGCGAACAAGTAAATAGGCAACGGCACTAAATAAGATAGTTTCTAGAGTGAGTGTTGTTACTAGATTCTATAAGTGGAACGCTGGATTCCATTCCATAAGTGAGTTAGCATCCTTTCCTTCATAGGCCTTTAGCCCCACTAAGAGAAAGTCCAAAAGTCCGTTTTCAAGCAAGCATAAGGGAAGAAGCTTCAAGTAAGCAAAAGTGCTTGTTGGCAACGAGTCTCTTTCTGGTCAAGTAGAAAGTGTTGCATAAGACAGGTACAGAATTCAACTGGAAAGCATGAGACTATGGCCATCCCACTACACTAAGAAGTATAGGAATTCAACAAGAACTAGGCAAACAGAGGGAGCTGATCTTATATATGAAACAAGAACAGGTAGAAAACCACTCTCAATCAGTAGCACCAACTTTGATAAGGGAAAGCCAACACCCACCTCTGACTTTAGAACCAGAACTTTACTACCGGGCTACTCAATTAGTAGGCTCAAATGCACTATAACATCTGTTAGTACTAATGAGTTTCATTCTGATCTTAGTAGTAGTAATAGGCATACTTCGGCAGATTTGTAATATTAGTTCAATTCTTCCATTCCGTATTCCTAGTTTCGGGTTGCATTCTGGTTGGAAGTGCCCGTTGCTTGGCTCTTTCCCTCACTAGCTTCATTCTGACTTTATGACTAGCTCACCTCTCTAGCTCAACTCTTAGGTCAATTATGAGGAGTACTGGTTGAAGTCTCAGTAGCATTGGTTAAAGTCCCAGTAGTCCCACAGGAGGGGGAGTCTGAGTATCATTAGCTACATTCTAGTTAGCACTGATTGGAGCCTTAGCAACACCAGTAGCAGGCTGAGTAGCCCTTGGTTGAGTCTAAGTGGTACTTGTTTAAGGCTTGGACTACCTTGTTTCGTTCTTAGACGAGTTAGTTTGATTCCGAGCCTACTTAGTTTGATTCTAACTTCCTACCCTAGCTCATCAGGCTTATTACCTTGACTCTCATTCTGTAACTACCCAACATAGGCCTGAGCAGCACCATCAGGCTTGCACTCCCAAGGGGGTTTGGACTACTATAAAAGCAGGACAATCAGTTTACCTCGCCCCACGCTGACTGATTTGATACTACAGACTGAACCGCAAGCCGGGACTTTCTGATTCCCAACACTGCGTAGCCAGGAAGATTTTCCTCTAACCCTACCCTGACTTTAGACTTGACCGACGGAGAGCTTCTCTCGTAAACAACACTCTCACCACCGAAACTTGAACCTTGACTATATTATTACCCAACTTAAGACCCTAACTCAACTAAACTTCCCGCATCTAATCCATCATCAGATCCCGATCAAACATCTTCTCTTATAGAGTAAACTCACACTCCACAAACAATAACTCTTTACTCGAAACTTGAAGAACAGACAACAGGATACAACACTGTAACTTACCATTCTCTAAGAACCGGGGATTATTAAAGAATAGAACCACTTAGCGCTGAAAAAGGACAAAGAGACTCCACTCAAGCTAGCACTCACAGCAAAGAGACTCTCTAAACCGACAACGGCGTTGCTACTCTTTGCTCCCGACAGGATTAGGTGCCCCCACGATTATTCCCTTGCTTCCAGTATCATGGATTATTCGGCTGCTGCTTGCTCACCACGGAGATTCTTCTCTTTGATGCTTTCTATGCTTATCAAGGAAAGGACTTGCTCTGCTGACTCTGGCTATGTAACTGAATAATGGAAAACCCGAGTCCTTGCGGATTGGCGCTTTCCTTCTTCTGCCTGCCAGTAATGGTGCGGGGTCGGGGGAACCGTGGCAGTTAACTCTTGTAGTTGTACCTAGCATTCCACCAAGTAGACAAGAAACTATGTATTGCAGTATATGGTAGGGGTGCCGATCAGAATGAACCTAAGTGTCTAAGACAACAGCCGTAAAGTCAAAAATCAACTATGACTGGCAGTACCCGAATCAAAGTAACACATAAGAATTCACCTCATTGGTACACTAGTTTACCCCCTTCTCGACAACCTAGCGCAGTTGGATCGGATAGGAAGTCAGAATCCCCCCTTACCACTATAAAGAATTGGGCAAGTGCCTATAACACCTAGGCTTCCGTACCCTGCTTGAAGTTTGTATTTCCCTATATTGATTAATTCCTTTCTTTGATTCCCTTATTGCTTTATAGCATTCTCTAACTACTTATTGGAATTCTTTAGTTAACCTGTGAGTCTGCCATTCCTGGCCTGGGGTTTCAACCCAACACTCCGGTCTATCAGGCTATACGCCCTTGCCTCCAAGCCATGACTCCTAGGAGCGAGAATGAAATCACGGCTAACAACAATAGAACACTACCCGCATAGACTACCTCTATTACGGATCAAAGCTATGAATAAGGTGCTGAAAGCCTACTACTTCTAATATGCTAATTCGGAACTAAGACTTGAGCTAACAATATCAGAAGAAAGAGGTCTACTTTGTTCGGAAGAAACACTAAAACTTGCTCATTTGAAATAGCCCCTATTGATCTTTACCTTTGATTTTATTGCTCGGTTGAAAAAGACCTTTCCTTATTTGGAGATGGAAATATTAGCCCTTGGAATGAATTGGTCCCCCTTCCAGAATAGGGCGTGTGAGAACGATAACTTCGAATACCAGCCCCTTCCACCAATAAGTGATCCCACCATCGTACGTACGGTTGAGGAAGCGCAAAAAGCAGTCATGGTACTTTATTGACTTTATTAGGTAGAGAAAAGCCTATCGAAGTCTACTCTTCCCCTTCCTTCTATATGGGAGCTTGCATTGAGGTCGATAGGGGAAGAGTCAAAGCAGGGGGGATAGTAGTTTGAGTTAGAGTTACGGGGGACAGAGGCCCCTAGGCGGGAATATCTGTTTTCTAGCTGGGAAGGACAGACTAGTGTACAAGATGGTAAGGATGCCGTGCATCAGTTAAATAATGAAAGTAAGCATCGGGGAAATGAAATGAATACAAGAGAGGCTCGGTTTCTTTCAAGTTCCAGTATTGTTGACAGTTGGTTCAGTCTCGCTTTTGCCAGTTGGGTTCTCTAGTTAATAGCGAAAGATGGATATGTGAGTGACAAAACCCATTATAGTAGAAGTTCACTGAATACTTAATTAGTGAAAGGGAAATGTAGAATGAAGCAAGTAATTGAAGAGTGAGAGAAAGGAACGACAGAGTTGACCAAAGAGGGGAAGGCTAGGAGAAAAAGTAATAAAGAGCAGGCTACGATGTGGTAAAGCAAAGCTCAGGTTGAGTTCAGTAGGGAAAGAGTGAGTTTAGAGCTATGGTAGGGTTGTATCTTGGCAGCACTAGTTTGATTACGATTAAGTCCATAGTATAAGTTCGAAACGAACAAGCAAGGATGCCAGGAGCAACAAAGAGAGTGAAAGCAGAGATATAGTTTAGGAGAAAGCAAGGGCAGCGTCAGCTGCTACTTAGGGGCACTTAATCACAATAATGGAGCACAGGAATGCCGGGGACAAGCTATAAGAACGGTAGCCAGTAAGGACAGGCCTAATAGACTGGAAACCAAGGTGCGACATCGGGTAGGGTTGTCTCATAGGTTCAATAAGGATTTTAGGTAGGGTAAAGCCAGACTCCGGGAATACCGGGTACGAAGACAGGACTTCCCTCTTTCTCAACTTTCTCTTTAATAAGAAGATCTTTCTCAACTTTCTCCTTAATAAGAAGAGAGATTTGGAGTGCAAATTCTCCTATGTTTTCTTATACTTAACGTCTACTTAGTTAGTATATGTGAAATAAAAGTTCTTTTTCACTAATTTGAGAATTTGTGATTTGATTGTTTTTTCTGGGTTTTCTCATTTCTGTGATTACAATACCCTAGCCCAAGAGTCTATCCCGACCCCAAGAGTCTATCCCGACCTCCAATAGACCCCGGGTTTTTTCGTTACAATCTGATTTCCCCTAATAGCGAGGTCCAAAAGAATCTTATCTTGGCGTTTTCCCGTCTTTTTTCATAGCATTGTCATTTTCCTTCCTATCGAACAAAAAAGGATTGCTCTTTTTGCGTTTTCCCGGGTTTTTGGGCAGCACTGGCAATTTCCCTAATAGACCGATCCAAAGTCATTCATTTTTGACGGGCAAGCAACTACTAACGTTGCGCGGCAGGAGCCTTGTTTCCGGGTTTTTTCATAGCAAGGGTCAATTCCCTACTGGAGTGGGTCAATTTGAATGGAAAGTTGCGTTTTCCCGTCTTTTTGGGTAGCAATTCCGGACTTCAGTACCTTTTGCCGACCTCGTTAGCTTTGGATTGGAGCTTCCTGCGCCTCAATGAGTTGTCAAAACAGGCATTGCTTATTTTCACCATATTAAATATTAGATGATGAACGCTAGAGTTGTCCATTTGCCATTACGCGTTAGCGAGAATCTAATGTCATGTTGCGTGTTAGTGAAGGGAAGGGTGCCGATGTTCTAAATTCAAGTCAACTGTGAGTATGCTTGCTGTGTTTAGTTACTTCGGTGAGACACTGTGCACACCTTATATGACATTATTTCGTTTCACCCTGGCGCTAATGTATGTTAGGTTATTTCCGTTTTCTTTCACCCTTGCGCTAATGTGGTGAGTTTAGGTTTCTTCCGGTTGCTTTAAGAATTCCATAGATCTTCTCGCCTCGCATATTATATAATAGAGAAATAAGACACTGCACTCACTTAGAGCTGGTCTACAATAAAACACTTAGAGCTGGTCTACGACTACTTAGAGCTGGTCTACGACTATACAAGGTACAAATGTCTGTCTACTCTACTTGATACTGCTCAAGCATTGGAGTTTGGACTTTTTTCATTTCAGTATTCATTGTTAACTACTCACGTAAGCACAACTAAGGGCACAACTAAGGGCAGGGCTCGCTAACAAGCTAGGGCTTGAAGGGAATAGAAAAAGCAATATGCACTAGATTCATAAGAAATAGTGTAGTATAGAACTAGTAATTATTGAGGAAGAGGATTGATCTGCACACTAACTGGAAAGGGAGTTTACCTGACAGCGAGAGATATAGGTTCCAGTGTAAGTAAATCCGGTGTTAAAGCAAGAGAACGATCAGACTCAGTTTCAATAGAATCCGTAGTTCGAAAGGAAAGTGCAAGTGTTGTTTACGAGATCATAAGCACGATAGGTGTTCAGTTCTTATTTCATCTTAGAGATTCGAATCCGTTTCCTAAGAATCAGAGGCCAGAAAAGAATTAGACCATTTCATCTTGTTGAGCCGTTACTTGTTCGTTTTGCTCCAACTTCCCTTACGCCTAGTGCCACTCTGGAATTGGAATATGACTTTCTTTCTCTCACCTAGCCTAGTAACCTATGTATGATTGTAAAGAATCTATCTATCTATCTTATGAATCTGACAGGAACCTAGCTTTACTGGCAATGAGAGTCGACTAACGGATGAAACTCTAGATATGAAATAAGACCCGCTAACGCAACAAATCCTACTCCTGATGATGATCCTTATCTTTCTGCCTCACCATTCTGAAGTCAATCCACCTATCTTTGCTTGAAAGTCTCTGCTTTTCCTGTCTATCGGCCTACCAATACTGAGTCTACATCGGTATCTCTTGCTTTCCAACTGGCACAGCCCTAACTCCGGTACCTGTATTGCATTCCCAACTCCACTGCTGATAGGACTTTGAACCAATTACCGATGAGAGGGAAAACACCGATACCAAGGCTCGGCACGCGCCCCGCCCCGGGAATTAGCAACTTTATTGATTTCCTCCCCACGCCTGAACCTTACTTTATATCTGTCGTTTTCTACCTTCCCTTCCTTAGTACCTTCCAGTGGGTGCGGCCTATTATTAGTTTAGGGCTTTTACTGATAGCAACCATGGTTTGAGATCACCTAGAAATGAAATCACAGAAATATTCATAAAAGTTATAAACAAGTGAGATAAGCCAAGCAACTGCTGCACTTATACGCTATATCATAATAAACAGTCAAGTTAGAAAGACAAGGAGGGGCATTGGTCTGAAAGCAAAGAGGGGTAAGTGAAACATATGATTTAGATCAAGTTAGAAAGTGACAGAACGATTTGTTAACTTCAGATCAACTGGTGCCTAGTATAGGTTATCCATTCCATGTGTTAAGCAAGTAGTAAATAGAGAATTCAGCAAGTAGTAAATCTATCACCTTAGTCGGTTTAAGCAGGACTTGGTTCTAACTGAGTTATAATACTTATATAGGAGAACTTGAACTCTCTTAATATAGGAAAACTGATGACACAAGGGATGGCGCCTAGACTATTGCTTGGCCTCCGCTGCTAGTAGTAAGCATCTAGGACTCAGAATCAAACAAGTAAGTAGAAGCCTTAAAGCCGGGTGAGTTAGATCATAGAGATCAGAGGCAGAGAAGAATCAAGGGAAGCAGTTCAGTAAGAAGGATAGGACAGCTGGAAGGTCAGAGTTAGAGTTATGAGCCAGCAGCTTGTTGAAATAAGTATTTGTTTACAGAGCTCGGGTCTATTGGAGGTCGGGTGCTCAAACTAAAGATTAGAGGTCGGGGCAGACAATAAGAATCCAATGGGATGAAGAAATTTAGAAGAAATGAAAAGAAAAGTGACATAAAAGACATCTTTATCATGTACCAACTCAGTACACAAGCAGTAGGGAAAAAGAACTATCCAAATATGTGCTCTCACTTTTATAAGCATTACTCATCCTCTAGCTCTCTAAAGAGTCGCTTACTTAGCATTGGCATAGCAAGTTGCAGGTAGTTCTTGTGAGAGTTCTTGTGCTCTAGGGGAAGTGCTCGTTAAGTCAGCTAGTCCAGGTAGTTTAGAGTTGATAGTTTCATCCACTCCTTATAGTTTCATTGAAGAGGCGAGGCCCCTCTAGTAAGTTGCAAACTATCTTATTAACATCTTAGGGATTTGAAGCGGGAAGGAAATCCAGTATAGATAGTGTTACGGTAAGTAACTTTTTTAGCCGTGGCCTCGGGGCCGACGCGGCTTGTTCGGGTCCGGATGACGGGGATCTTTCTGGGGGCGCTCCTCGGGGTCTCCCGGCAGCCGAGCTCGGTGGTTCGGGTCGGGAGGTCGGGTCGGGAAGAAGCTCCGCCACAGCGCCAGGAAGAGGCGACACCGTCTCGCACCTGCACACAGGTCGGGCCGGGGTGCTCGACCCGACCCCTCCAACGATCAAGTTAGAGAAAGATGTGGAGGGGGTTTAGGAGGAGGAGAAACCTCCGTCTGTTGAGTGTGTGATCCCTCCCCCCCCATTTCTCTTTAGAGTTTGGGGGTATTTATAGATGAAGTTTGATGTTACCTGACGTGGTTGTCTGCGGGGTAGGACTGTACCTTTGGTGGCGTCCGACATTGCCACTGGGGCTGCGTGGGAGGCCGAGCTGCTGCAGGGTATGGCGAGCCTCGGGCAGTGTGTTACTCAGGGGGATGGCGTGTCACATTGCCATTTTTGTCCCTATCATATGCCCCCCCCGAAAGGAGCTATGCGTCGGTTTTTGCATGCAGGGAGTCCGATGCATGGCTTCTTACTTCAAGTCGGCTGTTCCTGCGGATCCGAGGGGCATGACGCAGACGGGTCGGTCGCGCGAACGCGTCTCGGGCAGCACGAGGCCGGGGTGTGCAATTCAGTCGGGAAGCCCAGCAGAGTAGGACTCGGGAGAAATGGAGCCGATGAGGGCCGAGGAGCACTGCGCAGGCGAGCTGGGTGGCGTAAAGCCGAAGAGCCGAGGAGCCCGGCACAGGCGGGCTGGCCGCGCAAGCGTGGTCTCGGGTGGCGTAAAGCCGGAGAGCCGAGGAGCACGACGCAGGCGGGCAGGCCGCGCAGGCGTGGTCTCGGGTGGCGTAAAGCCGGAGAGCCGAGGAGCACGACGCAGGCGGGTAGGCCGCGCAGGCGTGGTCTCGGGTGGCGTAAAGCCGAAGAGTCGAGGAGCACGACGCAGGCGGGCTGCGTCGTGCAGGCCGCGCAGGCGTGGTCTCGGGTGGCGTAAAGCCGGAGAGCCGAGGAGCACGACGCAGGCGGGTAGGCCGCGCAGGCGTGGTCTCGGGTGGCGTAAAGCCGAAGAGTCGAGGAGCACGACGCAAGCGGGCAGGCCGCGCAGGCGTGGTCTCGGGTGGCGTAAAGCCGAAGAGCCGAGGAGCACGACGCAGGCGGGCAGGCCGCGCAGGCGTGGTCTCGGGTGGCGTAAAGCCGAAGAGCCGAGGAGCACGACGCAGGCGGGCAGGCCGCGCAGGCGTGGTCTCGGGTGGCGTAAAGCCGAAGAGCCGAGGAGCACGACGCAGGCGGGCAGGCCGCGCAGGCGTGGTCTCGGGTGGCGTAAAGCCAGAGAGCCGAGGAGCACGACGCAGGCGGGTAGGCCACGCAGGCGTGGTCTCGGGTGGCGTAAAACCGAAGAGTCGAGGAGCATGACGCAGGCGGGCAGGCCGCGCAGGCGTGGTCTCGGGTGGCGTAAAGCCGAAGAGCCGAGGAGCACGATGCAGGCGGGCAGGCCGCGCAGGCGTGGTCTCAGGAGGCGTGAAGCCGAGGGCCGAGGAGCACAACACTGGCGGGGTGACCGCGCAGGTGTGGTCTCGGGAGGCGTAAAGCCGAGGGTGTGATCTCGAACAACATGGAGCCGAGGTGGTGGCCTCGAGCATTAAGCGACCGAGGAGGCCTCGGGCATTATGCGACCGAGGTGGTGGCCTCGGCAAGCATGGAGCCGAGACACTCGGCGCAGGCAGGCTGCGGCCGAGGGACGTAACCCAGGTGGGCAAGGTAGTGGATA
Organism: Musa acuminata AAA Group; assembly: GCF_036884655.1. Lineage (NCBI taxonomy): Eukaryota > Viridiplantae > Streptophyta > Magnoliopsida > Zingiberales > Musaceae > Musa > Musa acuminata. The sequence goes on along the minus strand of NC_088356.1, from coordinate 34,100,303 downwards.
TGGCCGAGGAGTTCGGCACGGGCAGGCTGGCCTCACAGGCGTGTCTCGGGATTTATGGAGCCGAGGGGCACGACGCAAGCGTACTGGCGGCGCTGGTCTGTCTTGGGAACATGGAGCCAAGGAGCACGACGCAGGCGGTCTGGTCACGCAGGTGTGTCTCGGGGATGATGGAAGCGAGGAGCACGACGCAGGCGGGCAGGCCGCGCAGGTGTGGTCTCGGTCATCATGCTGCCGAGGAGCACGACGCAGGCGAGCAGACCGCTCAGGCGTGGTCGCGAGGGCCATGCGGCCGAGTAGCACGATCAGGCGGGCAGGACGCGAGGACGTGGCCTCGGGCACCACGCGGCCGAGGAACACGACAGGCGGTCGGGCCGCGCCGAGGTAGGTCTCGGCAGAGATTGGGTGAGGTGCTCGGTGCAGGCAGGCTGCGACCGAGGTGGTGGGCTCAGCAAGCATGGAGCCGAGGCATTCGGCGCAGGCAAGCCGCGGCCGAGGGGTGTGAACCAGGTGGATAGGGCCGTGGAGTTCGGCGCGGGCAGGCTGACCGCGCAGACGTGTCTCGGGGTTTATGGAGCCGAGGGGCACGACGCGGGTGTACTGGCGGCACTGGTCCATCTCGGGAACATGGAGCCAAGGAGCACGACGCAGGCGGGGTGACCGCACAGGCGTGGTCGCGAGGGCCATGCGACCGAGTAGCACGATCATGCGGGCAGGACGCGAGGACGCGGCCTCGGGCACCACGCGGCCGAGGAACACGACAGGCGGTCGGGCTGTGCCGAGGTGGGTCTCGGCAGAGTTTGGCCGAGGTGCTTGGTGTAGGCAGACTGTGACCGAGGTAGATCTCGGCGGTGAATATGGCCGAGGAGTCCGGCGCGGACGGGCTGGCCGTGCAGACGTGTCTCGGGGTTTATGGAGCCGAGGGGCACGACGCGGGCGTACTGGCGGCACTGGTCTGTCTCGGGAACATGGAGCCAAGGAGCACGACGCAGGCGGGGTGACCGCGCAGGCGTGGTCGCGAGGGCCATGCGGCCGAGTAGCACGATCAGGCAGGCAGGACGCGAGGACGTGGCCTCGGGCACCACGCGGCCGAGGAACACGACAGGCGGTCGGGCCACGCCGAGGTGGGTCTCGGCAGAGGATGGCCGAGGTGCTCGGTTGACCGCGCTTAGGTAGGTTCGGCGCAAGCAGGCTGCGACCGAGGGGCGAGACCCTGGTGGGTAAGCTGCCCTGAGACAGACTCGGCAGTGAATATGGCCGAGTAGCTCGGCGCAGGCAGGCTGGCCGCACAGGCGCTGCTCAGGCGGGCTGGCTGCTGCGCATGGGGCCGAGGGGCCGAGGCAGCGTGTAGCGCGTTGGCCGAGGTAGCGTGTTTGGCTGCAGCGTGTTGCTGCGCACGAGGCCGAGGGGCCGAGGCAGCAAGCTGCTTGCTGCGCATGGGGCCGAGGGGCTGAGGCAGCGTGTTGGCTGCGCATGTGGCCGAGTGGCCGAGGCAGCGTGCAGCGTGTTGGCTGCGCATGTGGCCGAGGCGGCGAGGCTGCGTGCTGGCTGCGCATGAGGCCGAGTGGCCGAGGCAGCGAGGCAGCGTGTTGGCTGCGCATGAGGCCGAGTGGCCGAGGCAGCGAGGCAGCGTGTTGGCTGCGCATGTGGTCGAGGCGGCGAGGCTGCGTGCTGGCTGCGCATGAGACCGAGTGGCCGAGGCAGCGAGGCAGCGTGTTGGCTGCACATGAGGCCGAGTGGCCGAGGCAGCGATGCTGCTTGCCGGCTGCGCATGAGGCCGAGTGGCCGAGGTAGCGAGGCAGCGTGTTGGCTGCGCATGTGGCCGAGTGGCCGAGGCAGCGAGGCTGCGTGCTGGCTGCGCACGAGACCGAGTGGCCGAGGCAGCGAGGCAGCGTGTTGGCTGCGCATGGGGCCGAGTGGCCGAGGCAGCGAGTTGGCTGCGCATGAGGCCGAGTGGCCGAGGCAGCGAGTTGGCTGCGCATGAGGCCGAGTGGCCGAGGCAGCGATGCTGCTTGCCAGCTGCGCATGAGGCCGATCGATCCCGAGGTAAGTGGGGAGCACGCTTGAGTCTGTCGGATAATACCTCAACATTCGGGGGCCGCCCGTTCCGCGTTCTTGGCAACAAGAGCAGTGTACCGCGCGGTCTCTGGCATCTTCATCCGCCAGTAGTAGGTTAAGGCAGCCGGGAGGGCGCCCAGCATGAGAGTTGTGCACCAGATGTAGTCGGCCTCCGGGACGGTGGAGCCGGTGCGGTCGTCCCTGTAGGCCGGATAGTCGAAGCGCTCCTTGAAGGCGGCGGAGATGATGATGGAGACGATTCCGCCTGTGAGGATGCCGAAGCCCTACGTAGTGAAAACAACTGCGATGAAGGCGCCACGGGTCTTCTTGTAGGCGTACTCCGACATGATGGTGGCGGAGAGCAGGTAATCGCCGCCGACACCAAAGCCGAGCCAGAAGCGGAAGAGGCAGAGGGTGGCCATGACGCCCTTGGCGGTGTGACCGAGGGAGAGGCCGATCGCGATGGAGCAGATGGCCATGAGCATGAGTGTCATGCCATACGCCTTCTTGTGGCCGAGCTTGTCGCCGAGCCACCCGAAGAAGAGCTGGCCAGAGAGGGCACCACAGAAGGCCACGCGGGTGATGGCAGCAGACACATTGGGCGGGAGCGTCCCGGGCGATTTCGAGTTGGGGTCGAAGGAATAGATGCGGCCAAGGAGCTTCGTGACGAGGGAGATGCAGAAGAGATCGTAGGCGTCGGTGAAGAAGCCCATGCCAGCAATGACGGTGGCCGTGAAGTGATACCACCGCGTCTTGGCAAGGTCGAGTGGCCCGAGCACTTGGAGCTGACCTCCGGCCATCGTTGCAGCGTACTTTCCTCTGCTTGTGCAACCGCTCTATAAGAAGAGGAGGAGAAGAGGAAGACTAGAGCTTGGTCGCAGGAAGGAGAAGCTGAGCAGGGAGGTCTAGAGGGGAAGGCGAGGTAGGCTCTAAAAACAGCGGGAGGGGCCGAGGCCGCGCAAAGATCTCGGCTGTAGCCGAGGAGCCGAGGAACTGAGGCACGCGGGTTGGCTGCGCGTGTGGGACCGAGGGGTCGAGGCGCTCGGCGCGGTCAGGTTGTCCGCGCGCGTGGGACGCGGGCGGGTTGGCCGCGCACGTGGGACGCGGGCGGGCTGGCCGAGGAGCTTTGTTGCGGGGACCCCTTATGCGGGGATGCTCCCCCGGAGCCCCGATCGGGCTTGACCGTTCGACTGCTGGTGAGACGAAGTCGACCTGGCAATCCCTTGCCATTCGGGCCCTCCTTCTAGCGCCAATCTGTTACGGTAAGTAACTTTTTAAGCTGTGGCCTCGGGGCCGTCGCGGCTCGGTTTGGGGGTCCGGATGTCGGGGATCTCGGGCGGCGTCCCTCGGGGTCTCCCGGTGGCCGAGCACGGTGGTTCGGGTCGGGAGGTCGGTTCGGCAAGTCGGATCGGCGGTTCGGGTCGGTGGTTCGGGTCGGCGGTTCGGGTCGGGAGGCAGCTCCGCCGCAGCTTCAGGAAGAGGCGACACCGTCTCGCACCTGCACACAGGTCGGGCCGGGAGCTCGGCCCGACCCCTCCGACGATCAAATTAGAGAAAGATGTAGAGGGGATTGTGGATGAGGCAGAAGAAGAGCCTCTGAGTGTTTTGTGTCTGAGTGAGTTCCTCTCCCCCCCCCTTTCTCTTTAGAGTTTGGGGGTATTTATAGATGAAGTTTGATGTTACCTGACGTGGTTGTCTGCGGGGTAGGACTGTACCTTTGGTGGCGTCCGACATTGCCACTGGGGCTGCGTGGGAGGCTGAGCTGCTGCAGGGTATGGCGAGCCTCGGGCAGTGTGTTACTCAGGGGGATGGCGTGTCACATTGCCATTTTTGTCCCTATCATATGCCCCCCCCGAAAGGAGCTATGCGTCGGTTTTTGCATGCAGGGAGTCCGATGCATGGCTTCTTACTTCAAGTCGGCTGTTCCTGCGGATCCGAGGGGCATGACGCAGACGGGTCGGTCGCGCGAACGCGTCTCGGGCAGCACGAGGCCGGGGTGCGCAATTCAGTCAGGAAGCCCAGCAGAGTAGGACTCGGGAGAAATGGAGCCGATGAGGGCCGAGGAGCACTGCGCAGGCGAGCTGGGTGGCGTAAAGCTAAAGAGCCGAGGAGCCCGGCACAGGCGGGCTGGCCGCGCAGGCGTGGTCTCGGGTGGCGTAAAGCCGGAGAGCCGAGGAGCACGACGCAGGCGGGCAGGCCGCGCAGGCATGGTCTCGGGTGGAGTAAAGCCGGAGAGCCGAGGAGCACGACGTAGGCGGGTAGGCCGCGCAGGCGTGGTCTCGGGTGGCGTAAAGCCGAAGAGCCGAGGAGCACGACGCAGGTGGGCAGGCCGCGCAGGTGTGGTCTCGGGTGGCGTAAAGCCGAAGAGCCGAGGAGCACGACGTAGGCGGGCAGGCCGCGCAGGCGTGGTCTCGGGTGGCGTAAAGCCAAAGAGCCGAGGAGCACGACGCAGGCGGGCAGGCCGCGCAGGCGTGGTATCGGGTGGCGTAAAGTCGAAGAGCCGAGGAGCACGACGCAGGCGGGCAGGCCGCGCAGGCGTGGTCTCGGGTGGCGTAAAGCCGGAGAGCCGAGGAGCACGACGCAGGCGGGTAGGCCGCGCAGGCGTGGTCTCGGGTGGCGTAAAGCCGAAGAGCCGAGGAGCACGACGCAGGCGGGCAGGCCGCGCAGGCGTGGTCTCGGGTGGCGTAAAGCCGAAGAGCCGAGAGCACGATGCAGGCGGGCAGGCCGCGCAGGCATGGTCTCGGGTGGCGTAAAGCCGAAGAGCCGAGGAGCACGATGCAAGCGGGCAGGCCGCGCAGGCATGTTCCGGGTATTGTGCGACCGAGGTTGTGGCCTCGAGCGTTTAGCGACCGAGGTGGTGACCTCCGGCGTTACACGACCGAGGAGGTGGGCTCGGCAAGCATGGAGCCGAGGCATTCGGCGCAGGGAGGCTACGATCGAGGGGTGTAACCCAGGTGGGTATGGTCGAGGAGTTCGACGCGGGCCAGCTGACCGCACAGGCGAGTCTCGGGGTTTATGGAGCCGAGGGGCACGACGCAGGCGTACTGGCGGCACTGCTCTGTCTCGGGAACATGGAGCCAAGGAGCACGGCGCAGGTGGGCTGGTCGCGCAGGTGTGTCTCGGGGATGATGGAAGCGAGGAGCACGACGCAGGCGGGCAGGCCGCGCAGGTGTGGTCTCGATCATCACGTTGCCGAGGAGCACGACGCAGGCGAGCAGGCCGCGCAAGCGTGGTCACGAGGGCCATGCGGCCGAGTAGCACGAGCAGGTGGGTAGGACGCGAGGAAGCGGTCTCGGGCACCATACGACCGAGGAACACGTCGGAGGCGGGTAGGGCGCGCCGAGGTAGATCTCGGCAGTGTGTGTCCGAGGTGTTCGGTGCAGGCAGGCTACGTCCGAGGGGTGTAACCCAGGTGGGTATGCCGCCTTGAGATAGACTCGACAGTGAATACAGACGAGGAGCTCGGCGTAGGCAGGCTGCGACCGAGTGGGCGCTGCTCAGGCGGGCAGGCCGCGCTGAGGTGGGCTCGGCGTAGGCAGGCTGCCAGGGGGCCGAGGTAGCGTAGTGCTTGCTGCGCATGGGGCCGAGGCAGCGTGTTGGTTGCAGCGTGTTTGCTGCGCACGGGGCCGAGGCAGCGAGGCTGCGAGGCAGCGAGGCTGCGAGGCAGCGTGTTGGCTGCGCACGGGGCCGAGGGGCTGAGGCAGCGTGCTGGCTGCGCATGAGGCCGAGTGGCCGGGGCAGCGAGTCTGCGTGCTGGCCGCGCACGAGGCCGAGTGGCCGAGGCAGCGAGGCTGCGTGCTGGCTGCACAGGAGGCTGAGTGGCCGAGGCAGCGAGGCAGCGTGTTGGCTGCGCATGAGGCCGAGTGGCCGAGGCAGCGAGGCTGCGTGCTGGCTGCGCACGAGGCCGAGTGGCCGAGGCAGCGAGGCAGCGTGTTGGCTGCGCATGAGGCCGAGTGGCCGAGGCAGCGAGGCTGCGTGCTGGCTGCGCATGAGGCTGAGTGGCCGAGGCAGCGAGGCAGCAAGGCAGCGTGTTTGCATGAGGCCGCTTGCTGGCTGCGAACGAGGCCGAGGGGCCGAGGCAGCGTGCTGGCTGCGCATGAGGCTGAGTGGCCGGGGCAGCGAGACTGCGTGCTGGCCGCGCACGAGGCCGAGTGGCCGAGGCAGCGAGGCTGCGTGCTGGCCGCGCACGAGGCCGAGTGGCCGAGGCAGCGAGGCAGCATATTGGCTGCGCATGAGGCCGAGTGGGCGAGGCAGCAAGGCAGCGTGTTGCTTGCCGGCTGCGCATGAGGCCGAGTGGCCGAGGCAGCGAGGCTGCGTGCTGGCTGCGCATGAGGCCGAGTTGCCGAGGCAGCGAGACAGCAAGGCAGCGTGTTGGCCGCGCATGAGGCCGAGTGGCCGAGGCAGCAAGGCAGCGTGTTGCTTGCCGGCTGCGCATGAGGCCGCTTGCTGGCTGCGAACGAGGCCGAGGGGCCGAGGCAGCGTGGTGGCTGCGCATGAGGCCGAGTGGCCGGGGCAGCGAGACTGCGTGCTGGCCGCGCACGAGGCCGAGTGGCCGAGGCAGCGAGGCAGCGTATTGGCTGCGCATGAGGCCGAGTGGCCGAGGCAGCAAGGCAGCGTGTTGCTTGCCGGCTGCGCATGAGGCCAATCGACCCCGAGGTAAGTGGGGAGCATGAGCCTGTCGGATAATACCTCGACATTTGGGGGCCGCCTGTTTCGCGTTCTTGGCAACAAGAGCAGTGTACCGCACGGTCTCTGGCATCTTCATCCTCTGGCATCTTCATCCGCCAGTAGTAGGTTAAGGCAGCCGAGAGGGGCCGAGGCGCCGAGGCCACGCAAAGATCTCGGCTGTAGCCGAGGAGCCGAGGAACTGAGGCACGCGGGTTGGCTGCGCGCGTGGGACCGAGGGGCCCACGAGGGGTCGAGGCGCGCGGGCTGGTCGCGCGCGTGGGACCGAGGGGCCCGAGGTGCGCGGGTTGGCCGCGCGCGTGGGGCCGAGGTGTCGAGGCGCTCGGCGCGGTCGGGCTGGCCGCGCGCGTGGGACGCGGGCGGGCTGGCCGCGCGCGTGGGACGCAGGCGGGCTGGCCGCGCGCGTGGGACCGAGGAGCCGAGGCGCGCGGGTTGGCCGCGCGCGTGGGGCCGAGTGGCCGAGACGCGCGGGCTGGTCGCACGCGTGGGACCGAGGAGCCGAGGCGCGCGGGTTGGCCGCGCGCGTGGGGCCGAGTGGCCGAGACGCGCGGGCTGGTCGCGGGCGGGTTGGCCGCGCGTGAGGCCGAGAGGCCGACGCGCGGGGCCGAGGAGCCGAGACCGACCCCAGAAGTCGCTGCTGCTGGTGCAGGTCGGCAGCAGTGGAGCGACCAAGGAGAAAGCTAATGTACCGTCATTTCCGCCCTCCTTCTAGCGCCATTCTGTTACGGTAAGTAACTTTTTTAGCCGTGGCCTCGGGGCCGACGCGGCTTGTTCGGGTCCGGATGACGGGGATCTTTCTAGGGGCGCTCCTCGGGGTCTCCCGGCAGCCGAGCTCGGTGGTTCGGGTCGGGAGGTCGGGTCGGTAGGTCGGGTCGGGAAGAAGCTCCGCCACAGCGCCAGGAAGAGGCGACACCGTCTCGCACCTGCACACAGGTCGGGCCGGGGTGCTCGACCCGACCCCTCCGACGATCAAATTAGAGAAAGATGTGGAGGGGGTTTAGGAGGAGGAGAAACCTCCGTCTGTTGAGTGTGTGATCCCTCCCCCCCCATTTCTCTTTAGAGTTTGGGGGTATTTATAGATGAAGTTTGATGTTACCTGACGTGGTTGTCTGCGGGGTAGGACTGTACCTTTGGTGGCGTCCGACATTGCCACTGGGGCTGCGTGGGAGGCCGAGCTGCTGCAGGTATGGCGAGCCTCGGGCAGTGTGTTACTCAGGGGGATGGCGTGTCACATTGCCATTTTTGTCCCTATCAGATAGGTTTGGTGCGAGGCTTTGAAGCAGGGTCGCTAGTAGTAGGCTTGCTAGTAGTTGTAGTCCTGTCCTCGTATATGTCTTCTCACCATCAGTAATAGATAGATCCCCGTCAGCAATAGCAAGGGAACCATCAAACTCAGTTCTCAAGTAATCTGTCGGTGCTTGGCTTTACCTTTATTGTCTACGAGTTCCTTGCTTAAAAACTCCCATACATAAGCGTTAGCGTAACGGTTAACTCCAATTCATTCTCTTATGCTGCTATGCTGAATTACTTGAATCTCTATCTTACCCCGATTACCTTCTTATAGTAGATCTAGCAACTTCACTTTGAATTCGACTTCACAGCTTCTTCTGCTTTAGATACAGCTGAGAATCCGTCTTCTGATATCTTACTGCTCCACCTGCTTACTAAATCGTGACTTGTTCCCTCGCTTTCATAAATGAATCTAGATAAGAGATTAGTAACGTATAGAATAACTCTGTAACAATAGAGTACACTCCAAAGCTTAGTAGCATAAGTACTTTGAACTTGCACTCTTACGCTACAGTGAGTTATAGTACCCGGTAATTGCTGACTCCTGACTTGAATCACGAATGGAGGTCAAAGGGAATTGAGGTCTTGCTTGTTTGTTCCACTCATTTCATCTAATCTAATATAAGGAAGAGGAAGCCAAGTATAAGGAGGAGGAAGAAGGCAGAGGAAGCCAAGTATAAGGAGGAGGAAGCCAAGCGACAACTGTGTTCTTTCTACGTTAACGAGATACGATACGGAGAGCAGTAGGCTGAGTTGGGCCATAAGAAAGGTCAACTTCTTGTCTCGCTGTAGCTTCCTGAGACGCGCTTAGTAGTTACTTGTCGGCAGTTTTATGGTATATTTACTCCTTTCAAATAAACTAAACCCATAGAAATGACAATTCTCATCTTTATCATCTTATTATATTATACGAGAAACAAATAGGATGTAACTCCAACTGCATCTTTTCTGTGAGGCAGCTCCCGAAAACATATTGGCTTGAGGGTCGAGTTCGGGGAAGAGGAAAGTACACGGGCTCTGCAGCTTCTGATTAATAGCTAAGATCTGAAGCGGGAGGGGAAAGCAAGTCCTGTTTTGGGCATCAGTTCAATCTCATTGTGCGCTAACTGAAGTTGTCGACAGAACAAGTTGTTGACAGAACAAGTAATGGCGCAAGGCCTCGGAGAAGATACCGCTGTGCTGTACCGTTGTAACTTATATTATGGTTGGCGACTAAGAAGCAAGGATCCGTTAAAGTTCTAAGATCATCTGCAGTATCATAGCCAGTTCCTGTTTAAGTGTCATCCTATATGAAAATAGAAGAATAAGCAAGCAGGACAGGATCTGATCTGGGCTTTTAAGAATAAGTAAGCGCGGTATAAAGGTGTGGTGCTGTAGAAAGTAAGTAAGCAAACGGTTCTGAGAGTTCGGGGTGCTTCTGTAATATAAGTTTGTGTTTCATATTATTCGATTCTTTTAAAGCTGTGCGAGTTATCTGGGTTTGTTTACCGCCCGCCTTGTACTCTCGAAGCAAGTAAAGTATAGAAACTGGATAATAAGAAGGAGCTAGGTTAGCTAGATCAGAAGTAGTGTTTGTTAACTCATTGTCCGTCGGTAGTTAAAGCCTTGTTGTCAGCGGTTCATTCTTTCCACATGCTAGTAAAGCTTTGGAAGCAGTAGATAAAGTATGAGTTCCGATCTTATAGTTAGTAGCTCAGGCCTTAGTTCCGGGTGGAATTCCTATTTCTTTATTTGACTCTTTCTGGTGGGCGCTCTATCAGTGTCATTAGTAACATTCCGATTAGCGGTGATTTCATTCTCGCCCCTAGTGGGTGTAAGTTTGGTTCGAGATTAAGCATTGAAAGCATGCAAGTAAGGCCAGTAAGCTTGGGGAGGGGATACAGAATGAAAGGCGGGAGTGTCAGTTCGATATCGGGAAAACATGGACTAGTATTATCTAGCTTTTAAAGGGATTCTTCATGTTGTATTTATTTAAAAGTCTACATCGCGTAGGGAGTCCTGAGAAGAATAGGGAATCGCCAGTAAAGATAGAGAGACTGATCCTGCTGAAGAAAGAATGATTTTGGATCTACTAATGAAACTGCCTTCACGGTAATGAAGTATTAAAGTCGTAAAGGAATCCTTCTTTTGCAGATCGATAAATGGCCCTCCAATTCGAAGATTCGAAATCAAATGGAAAGGTGGCGTCAGTGAAGAGAGGAAATAGCTCTAGGTGAGTCGATAGAAGATGGCTAGTCCCAAGCAAGACTGTTCTCATAGTGATTCTCTCGTTCAAGGATAAAAAGGACATCGTATTTTCTTCTTTACCAGAACTTGACTTGAGAACAGGCTATAAGAGTTGCAGTAATTAAGGGCACAGGATTCCCTAGTCGTAGTTGCTTGTCGGTTAGTTAGTTAACCTGGTTCTATCTTACCTAGGCAGGGGGAACAATAAATATTCCGTTAGTTGCTTGTTGGCGGCGCGAGTTAGCACTTTCATTCGATTCCAAAGATGGATCTTCTGGAGGTCATTTTATTCCAAAGATAGAGGTTGAGGAAGTAGAGTTCAAGTTCGTTCTTATCTTAGCTATGTCGAACAGAGGTCTTACAAAGAGCAATCTCCCTACTGCATAGATTCAATTGGGGGCTAGTGCGTAATATAAGTAAGGCAACTCTCCCTACTAGCTTTGTTGTTAATGCTTGACTCACTAAACATATGAGCAGCGCAAAAGACTATAGCACTAGGAGTGCGCAGTGTTGTTACAAGTTTATAGCTATGGATTCAATTCTGACTTTAGTTTAGAGTGGTTAAGGGGTGCGCCTATGATAGATATGAGTTTTGGAAGCTATGAGTTTTGGAAGCAGGAAGCAGGTAGAGTGGAAAGTAAGGTTTTATAACCCCAGGCAACTCGCTAACTTGTTCGTTTCGCATACGTAGGCACTTAGGCTATCGATCTACTCGCAGCAGAGCAGCTTGTTTAAGATGGTGCACCACTGCTTTTCAGGTAAAGTCTCAGGGCTATCTATCTTTCTTTCTTGGGTTTTAAGAGACGAGCAACAGGGCAGGGCTATCTTTCTTTTTAGAGCAAGAGTCGACTCGAGGGGGCTAATGGATACAACACTGGAGACCTAACAGATTCAGATGTTTCTCCTGCTGCAGATCTTTCTTCAGCTTCAATTCTATTCAATTCTTTAGTGCACTACCGGGGAGTCAACATTCTTTCTTACAGTAACCGGAGGAGAAGTAGGCGTTAACACTAGAGGACTCTATAGTCTGTTTCGGGGTGAACTCAAAGGGCCAAGCAACGACTAGACAAGACGGCAAGCAACTACGACACTAGGAGTAGTTGTGCGCCAGTTGTTATGAAGTCCTGTGTTCGCTGTCGCGTCAGCGAGTTCAAAAGCGGCAGCAAGTAATAGTTATTACGAAGTTATTACAATAGATGTCTTCGTTGGACTCAGTAGTAACAGAGCCATAACAGTATTAGTAGCAAGATCAGAGGTCTAGTAGCCGAACACTAGCGGCAGTAACAAATAACTGTGTAGGTAGAGTAGAAAGAGAACCCGAAAGCAAAGCAAGTCATAAATACGTTCTAATGGCCAAGCTACGGGACAAACAAGAGTTAAGGTATTCAATGAAATTCAATAACTCAGGCCTAATATATAATTGGGGAAGTCGAGGTCGGAAAGAATCAAACTGGGGATCCACTCGGCAGATTTGTAATATTAGTGAAATTATGACTTGATAGTGCACTTAGTCTAGTTGGGCCTGGTAATACTTATGTGAGTCTTCAGTTCAATGAGATTATAACTTTTGAGTGGAATTCACACTTTCCTAGTTCAGTCTAAACTTCAATCCTGCATTTCTGTATTTCGAGAAAGAACACATGATAGGCGAGAAATAGCACTATAGGCTTCTATATCAATTCTGAAATGAAGTACAGGAACTCCACTTTATACCGATCCAGCCCCTCACCTCAGACGACGAGACTAAAGGGCTGATTGATTGACCTTTCTTGTCGTAGATAGAAGAAGCATCAGAAAGAGTAGGTTAGGAATACAGATCGGAAGCTAGAGCTGGAAATGATGTTTCTATTCGAAGCAAAGAATCAAATCTGGAATTAGTATTATGAGGGAACAGGTCTAAGCGTAAGAAATCATCTTTTCAGGAATACTCGATTTGGATTAGGAGTAGGAGCAGGTCACTTTGAAAAAGCAAATATGCATTTCTAAGAACCAATAGGGTACCTCAATGACCAATTGGTGCACTTTCTTTCTATTCAACAAGCCGAGACATTAGCTTACTTTGTTTGCTGAAAGTTCAAGTGCTTATTAAGTTCGGTATGGTCTCATAGCATACTTAAGGAAAGGAAGCAGCAAGCGCTAAGGAAACTGTTAGAGCAGAGCCAGATCCAGCAGTAGATTCAAAGGATCATCTATAACGCTAGATAGAAACTCCCGATGAACCAAGAAAGAATATAAGTAAGGGCAAGCCCACAAGCGACTACTAATGGAGAAGAAGTCAAGTGTTTCAGGGAAAGGGGAATCGAGTGGAGTATGGAACTCGGTGATCTTAAGATACTAGATGCTTTTCTAGAGAAACTTAGTAACATGAATATCTTATATGCGAGATAGATTCAATGAAATGTTGCAGTTCAGTGTAAGTTCAATCAAATGTTGCAGTGCGAAGTATTTATACTTATGCTACTCTGGATGTAGCTTATTTACCTTATGCTGCTTCGGCTTATTCTTCTCCTCTACAAAAAAGAATGGAATATGGATTTTATTTGGATTATGCTGCTTGATTACTAGCAGTACGTATTATAAGAGCAAGGAAATATAAGATAAGTGGGCGATCCCATTGCCAGAGCTCGTGTAATAAGATCCCATGCAGTTAGTTACCTCGAAAGGAACGGAACTGGAACAGAGTGCCTCTCGTGTGAAGCAAGGCATTACTCCATATGATATGCTCCTACTACAGTACCCTCAGGAGCGGTAGATCGTCGGTTGCTCTCAAAGGGTATTCGATTCCTACAGCCCCAATTGTCGAGTAGACGCTCCTTCAATCACTCTTTCGCTTAACAGTGGAATTGTACACTGAGCAGCCGGCAGCAAGAATCTATTGTAGGGAAACCTTCGGAAGAGAAAATTCCTTAGAAAACGATTTGAGGCTGAAGGTGTGGATTACCTTAGAAGAGCTGCTAAGCGCAACTACTAATGCCTCGGTCGTATTCGGCTTAGACTGACACCATAGGGGAGCTCTTTATCCTAGGCTGCGAAGCGCCCGAAGAGCGGAGCTGCTCTAGAAAGAGCCAAGCCAACCCACTTATTATTCTTCGCCTTAGCCCGGGATCCTGACTTGATAGATTGAGTATACCCACCCCTCCTTTGAGTCTTGTTTGACTAACCAGGCTATTACTGGAAAGAATCAAACACATAACTCATACTTTGTTCTAGTAGCTCACATACCATAGGTGCCTAAAAAGACTTCACCATAGAAGTGAGAATTCCGATCTTATTGCCCGACCCTAGTCCTTGGCTGCGATCTCTTATTTCGAGAGTCAACCTGTCAAGTATTTAATGATGCCGTACCTGTACTTCAAGTTGAAAGTAGTCATTTATGAATGGAGTTTGATAGCACTAGGTGGGCTCCCAATATCTCTAATGCGGAGGAATAAGAGCTGACGAATAAGGAAGGGCTGGTGCACGTGAATAAGAACCTGTCGCCGACGAAGAAGAGACTTGATAGAGTAATAAGAACTGACGAAATTAATGCTTGTGCGGAAACTTACCCAAACCTATTCCTACAATGATAACAAGGCTGTGAAATAACTACTGGAAAGAATACAACTGGTGCTAACAAGGCTTTGGTACTAAACTAGGGATCCTACTACTTACGAGATACTTTATCTAACTGCTGATTTCAATACTTTATCTTAGAATGAGGAAATCAACCAGCAAAGGAAAGACTGAACCCACTCAGGGAGAGAAGAGAACTCAGTAAACACCGAGCCTTACTTCTTTAATGAAAACCTTCGCTCCTATTACTATCCCTTATCTCATTCTCCCTTTTCGAACTTCCAATCTGATATTCCTGCCTTCTAGTGTTGCTTTACTGACTTTGAAACTTGTACTCCGGCCTATAAACCTATATCCTGACATCTCACTCTGTCTTTTAGTCCCCCTTTCCCGGCTACCTTTCTTTGACTACTGCTTCCAAGGCCGAAACCGCTGCTAACGGCCAAGCAACGGCGCGCCAAGCAACGACGAAAGGGCCAAGATATTGTATTTGGAAATATCCTTGAGTCTAAAAAACCATAGAATCCCTCTAGCCTGCCTATCCAGATACAGATTCGATCGAAAGTTGTTTTCTGCTTTTTTTTCATTTGATCATTTCTTGGATTACAATACCCTAGCCTGTTTTCGTTCCCATTTCTGCCACACTTATTTCATTACAGCATCAATTATTGGAGCTTGGAAGTGCGGTTAAGGGCTGCAATGACATTATCCAACTTCAAGTCTAGTTTCGAGAACACCGAAAAAACCCAATTCAGCTCTACGTAAGATAGCCAAAGTACGGTTGTGTTAGGCTGATGGCCCATATTCAGCCCATGTGGGCTTTATCAGCCCACAACCCACACCCCCTCTTAATCTAACCCTAATTAAGATTAGGGGGTGTGGTGGTTGCGTTTTAGAGGCAGATTAAGGCTATAAAAAGGCAGCAACAAGGTAGATCTTGTGAGCCATGAGATTCCAAAGAGAAGAAGGAGAACAAGGCAGAAAAGGAAGAGAAAGAAAGGGAAGAAGACAAGGACAACGCAGAGAGACTGTTCTCAATCATCTAGCAGTGTTCTCATCTCAGGTTAGATCAAATCTACAGTAGGCTCTTGCTGTGATTACTTAGGAGTTTTAGATATTGTGGGCAGTGACGTGATCCTTGTATCCCAGTTATTCTCTTGTGGTTGTTACTAGGGTTTTGGGCAAGAGATTGAGATTTGTACATTCATTATTCTCATAGTGGATTATCTCTAGTTTGCCCCGTGGTTTTTACCCTTCACATTGAAGGGGTTTTCCACGTATATCTTGGTGTTCTGTTTGATTGTGTTTCCATTTTATTCCGCTGCGTATTTTGGTCTTCTAGTATTTGTTCCTATACAAAGGTTATTCCTGTTTATATCCCCATCAACTGGTATCAGAGCGGGGTTTTGGTGATTTAATTTTTGTATTTGAACATGGAGGCAAGTAATATTTCTCGTATGATTAGTTTGAATGGAAACAATTGGATGATATAGAAACCAAGAATGGAAGATCTCTTGTATTGCAAAGATTTGTATGGACCTTTGCAGGGGGATAGTGCAAAACCTACAACTATGACAGATGATGAGTGGAAGAGGTTAGATCAAAAACCAATTGAGTTTATTAGACAATGGCTTGATGATAGTGTCTTTCACCATGTTTCTACTGAAATTTCTGCATATTCTCTTTGGAAAAAATTAGAAAGTCTCAATGAAAGAAAAACAGCTGGCAACAAAGCTTTTTTGATCAGAAAACTTGTGAACCTAAAATATAGAGAGGGTGCTTCTATTGCTGAGCATTTGAATGAAATACAGAGTATTACTAACCAGTTATCCTCTATGAAAATGTCTCTTGATGATGAGTTGCAGGCATTGTTACTTCTCAGTTCATTACCAGAAAGTTGGGAGACACTGGTAGTTTCCCTCAGTAATTCTGCACCAGATGGTATTGTCACTATGAGTCAAGTAACAAGCAGTTTGTTGAATGAGGAGTTGAGAAGAAAGAGTTCAGCAACATCTCAGAATGATTCACAGGCACTTATCTCAGAGAATAGAGGAAGGTCAAAGTCTAGAAGTAGTTCACGTATGGGTAGGAGCAAGTCAAGATCAAGAAAAAATATTGTTTGCTATAACTGTGGTGAGAAAGGACATTACAAGAACCAATGTAAGCAACCTAAGAAGAACAAGAAAAAGGGAAAAGAAGTGGAGTCTACAGAGTCAAAGGATAATACTACAGCTACAGTGCAGGGTGGTGATTATTTGATTTTGTCTCCTTCTGATGATATTTTTTCTTGTGTGTGTCAGGATCTTGAGTGGGTGATTGACACAGGTGCTTCTTATCATGCTACACCTCGGAGAGAGTTTTTTGCTACATACAGGTCTGGAAACTTTGGTGTTGTCAAGATGGGCAACTATGGCACAGCAGACATCATTGGCATGGGAGATATCCATTTAAAGACCAACCTTGGCTGCAAGTTGGTACTTAAGGATGTGAGGCATGTGGTTGACTTGAGGCTGAATTTAATTTCAGTTGGAAGACTAGATGATGAAGAGTATGAAAGCAGATTTCACAGAGGGCAATGGAAGCTCAGTAAGGGTTCTCTTGTTATAGCTAGTGAAAAGAAATGTCATACTTTGTACAGGTTGCAGGCTAAAGCTTATGGTGAGCAGTTAAATGCTACAGAGAAAGACTTCAGTATGGAGTTGTGGCATAGGCGATTGGGACACATGAGCGAGAAGGGGCTGCAAGCTCTTTCCAAGAGAGAGGTATTACCAGATCTCAGAGGTATACATCTGAACCCTTGTATTGATTGTTTGGCTGGTAAACAACATAGAGTTTCATTTGCTAGTGCTACTTTGTCTAGAAAAATGCATGTCTTAGACCGTGTTTATACAGATGTTTGTGGTCCTTTGAGGACAAAAACTCCTGGTGGATTTGTTGATGTTCTTGGTATAAGTTGTGCACTTTATTTTGTCACTTTTATAGATGATTTTTTCAGGAAAGTTTGGGCTTATGCTTTGAAGACCAAAGATCAGGTTATTAATGTCTTCAAAGAGTTTCATGCCAGGGTTGAAAGGGAGACAGAAAGGAAATTGAAATGCATAAGATCAAATAATGGTGGTGAGTATACAGGATTGTTTAATGACTATTGCAGGTCACATGGAATCCAACATGAGATGACAGTTCCTGGTACACCTCAGCATAATGCAATTGCAGAGAGGATGAACCGCACCATCATGGAAAAGATCAGATGTATGCTTTCACAGGCCAAGCTACCCAAAAGGTTTTGGGATGAGGCTTTGAGGACTGTAGTTGATGTGATCAACTTATCACCATGTACAGCCCTAGATGGTGATGTTGCAGAGCATGTGTGGTCAGGGAAAGATGTTTCCTACAGGCATTTGAGAGTGTTTGGTTATCGCACATTTGCACATATTCCAGACAATGAGAGGTCCAAGCTGGATGGTAAGTCTAAAGAATGTATTTTTCTTGGTTACTCACATGATCAGTTTGGTTACAGGCTTTGGGATCCAGAAAAGCAGAAGGTGTCCAGGAGCAGAGATGTGGTCTTCTTTGAGGATCAAACCTTTGAAGATTTGAAGAAGAAGGCACCAGCCAAGACTTCTGTAGAAGGATTAGCAGATTGTGACCCAGTTATTCCTCCAGTATATCAGGGTGATGGGGGAGATGTGCAGGAAAATAGTGTAGAGCCTAATGTTGATTTACCTGCAGGACATGTTGAGCAAGAAGAAGTAGGAGAGCAAGTTCCCACAGAACCTCAGTTGAGAAGATCTTCTAGACAACGTCAACCTTCCAGAAGATATTCTATAGATGAGTATGTGATGCTTACTGATGCAGGTGAACCAGAGAGTTACCAGGAAGCAGTTGAGAGTGAGCAGAAAGAGAAGTGGTTAATTGCTATGCAGGAAGAGATGGATGCTCTTCAGAAGAACCACACTTATGATTTGGTGCTGCTACCAAATGAAATGAAGGCCTTGAAGAACAAGTGGGTTTTTAGATTGAAGACTCAAGAATATTGTTCTCAACCAAAGTACAAAGCTAGATTGGTTGTGAAAGGCTTTGGTCAAAAGAAAGGTATTGACTTTGAAGAGATATTTTCTCCTATTGTTAAAATGTCTTCTATTCGTGTTGCTCTTGGTATTGCTGCTAGCCAGGACTTGGAGGTTGAGCAGTTAGATGTGAAGACAGCTTTCCTTCATGGTGATTTGGAGGAGGAAATTTATATGGAGCAACCAGAAGGCTTCAAAGTCAAAGGTAAAGATAATTTTGTCTGCAAGTTGAAGAAGAGCTTGTATGGGCTAAAGTAAGCTCCAAGACAGTGGTACAGAAAGTTTGATTCATTTATGACAGAAAATGGATACAAAAGAACGGCTTCAGATCATTGTGTGTACATCAAATGGTTTGGTGAGGATTTTATTATTCTCTTACTTTATGTTGATGACATGCTTATTCTTGGGAAATATATGTCTAAAATTGACAGGTTGAAGAAGGAACTGAGTGAGTCTTTTGCAATGAAGGACATGGGGCCAGCAAAGCAAATACTAGGCATGCAGATTTCTCGTGACAGGAAAAATAAGAAGATTTGGTTGTCACAGGAGAAATACATCGAGAAGGTATTGGAAAGATTTAGTATGAGCAATGCTAAGCCAGTTGGTTCTCCTCTTGCATGTCACTTCAAGTTGTGCTCAGAACAGAGTCCGTCAAGTGATGAGGAGAAGGAGAAAATGCAAAAGGTTCCTTATGCTTCAGCAGTTGGAAGTTTAATGTATGCAATGGTATGTACGAGGCCAGACATCGCATATGCAGTGGGTGTTACTAGCAGATTTCTTGCAAATCCAGGCAAAGAGCACTGGGCAGCAGTGAAGTGGATTTTTAGATATCTCAGAGGGAGCTCTAAGGTTTGTTTAAGCTTTGGAGGTGGACCACCTGTGTTAACAGGTTACACAGATGCAGATATGGCAAGAGATATAGATACGAGGAAGTCTACTTCAGGTTATGTACTTACTTTTGCAGGGGGAGCTGTGTCATGGCAATCCAGGTTGCAAAGGTGTATTGCTCTCTCTACCACAGAAGCAGAATATATTGCTGCTACAGAGGTATGCAAAGAAATGTTATGGATGAAAGAATTCTTACAAGAATTGGGGCTGAAACAGAAAAATTATGTGGTGCATTGTGACAGCCAAAGTGCCATCCATTTGTGTAAGAACCCAATGTTTCATTCCAAGTCAAAGCATATAGATGTCAGATACCACTGGATTCGAAATGTATTTGAAGAGAAGCAGTTGTAGCTTCAGAAAATTCATACAGATGACAACGGAGCAGACATGTTGACGAAAACCTTACCAAAAGAAAGACAGGAGATATGCCGACAGCTGGTCGGCATGACTTTACATTGAGGAGTCATGGGATAGCCTCCCTTATGGGCTGAAGGGGGAGGTTGTTGGGCTGATGGCCCATATTCAGCCCATGTGGGCTTTATCAGCCCACAGCCCACACCCCCTCTTAACCTAACCCTAATTAAGATTAGGGGGGTGTGGTGGCTGTGTTTTAGAGGCAGATTAAGGCTATAAAAAGGCAGCAACGAGGCAGATCTTGTGAGCCACGAGATTCCAAAGAGAAGAAGGAGAACAAGGCAGAAAAGGAAGAGAAAGAAAGGGAAGAAGACAAGGACAACGCAGAGAGACTGTTCTCAATCATCTAGCAGTGTTCTCATCTCAGGTTAGATCAAATCTACAGTAGGCTCTTGCTGTGATTACTTAGGAGTTTTAGATATTGTGGGCAGTGACGTGATCCTTGTATCCCAGTTATTCTCTTGTGGTTGTTACTAGGGTTTTGGGCAAGAGATTGAGATTTGTACATTCATTATTCTCATAGTGGATTATCTCTAGTTTGCCCCGTGGTTTTTACCCTTCACATTGAAGGGGTTTTCCACGTATATCTTGGTGTTCTGTTTGATTGTGTTTCCATTTTATTCCGCTGCGTATTTTGGTCTTCTAGTATTTGTTCATATACAAAGGTTATTCCTGTTTATATCCCCATCAGGTTGAGCAATCAACAACATATATTTGCTCACATTCCAGGCGAAGGTCATAATTCACACGCATATAGTAAACGAACAAGTAAGAAAGTCAGAAGTAAGCCCAAAACTCTGAATTATACAAGAAAGTTGGCGACGACATATTAGCTAGTACTGGGCTGCAGGCTGCTACTCACTGGTTGAATTCTTATTGGTGCTTTAAGGCAACAAGCAACTACTAATGTTGCGCGTTAGCGAGTCCGGGGCCTTACTGGTTGAATTCTGTAACTCCGACTTATTAGTTAACTCCTACTTATTAGTTCAATTAATAGCCTTCTACTTAAATAACTAACTATAGCTCATCTAACTCAGTCAACTAATACTGTTATGGCTCTGGACCACTACTTTAGATGCAACTTGACCACTCCACTACTATTGCTCTTCTAACAACTATATCATCTCCTTATATGAATTCAAAGATCATTTTCTACTGTGCTACTGTGTTATGCTACAATATCTGAGTCAAGTCCGTTTTATTGCTAGAGCATTCTACTTAGGGCTTCTCCTCACCTGTAGTTTTGAATAAGGAAACTATGTTAGGCCCAATGAGAGGCCCAAACAGTGCCCCAAGAGGTGATATCGTTGTGGCACAATCTTCGAAAGTGTGTCAGGTGGTGGTACCACTAGTTTGGGTGATTGTACCACCCCTGGCAGGGTGTCAAGCGGTGGCACCGCCAGTCTGGGTGGTGGTACCACCCAACACAGTCTCCCAGGCTGGGTGGTGGTACCGCCCAGTGTCAGACTGACACTAGTAGTAGTACCGCCCAACGCAGGCGGTGGTACCGCCCGTGCCCGGGAAACCCGAGATGAGATGTTTTTAGGGTCCAAGTTTGAATCAACTTAAAGCCTATAAATATCCCTCTCATCCCTGGTTAAAAGACACAAGCACAGAGAGTTTAAAAATAGAAAAACGCTATAGAAATCTCTTATGGGAATCCTCCTCTAGTCTAAGTGTTAGAATTCTATAAGAGAGGAGTGAGTGCTTGGAAAGGTTGACTCCTAAACCTATGAAAAGGAGAAGAGGAGTGTAAGAAGGAGGTTGATCCTTACCTATTAAACGAAGATCGATAGTGGATTCCGGTGGCCTCGACGGAAGAGGAATCAGCGAAGTGGATGTAGGTCACGATGACCAAATCACTCTAAAATCTGGTTTGCCTTTCTTTGAGCAATTTACTTTAACTGCAAACCTCCTTACTAGCTCTTTACATCCACTACTCTCTTATATACGTTTTCAAAGTTTTACCTTTACGAAATGGTTTTACGTCGGAAATGGTTTTAATCATATGAAAGTTTTTGAAGATGTAATTTTTATCACTGCACTAATTCACCCCCCCTCTTAGTGCCGACCCCCGATCCTAACACATTTTATTTCTCATTTATTGTTGGGCCTACGTGCCTATGATTAAGTTGTAATTACACGAGGAGGCGTAGTTGGAGTGTGAAAGCGATAGTAGGACCCACAAGATGGACGATCGCAATGCATGGAGATACGTCAAGATGCCAATGGAACCGACAAGGACGAGATGGACGATCATAGGGTATGGAAATGCACCGCTACACACTTAGATCTTAATGTATGTGATTAGGCCCACTCGTTTGGTCCTGATCGCATTAGGTTGTGGTCCATGATCATATGGTGTGATTGCTTATACACCTACTGGATATATATATATATATATATATATATATATATATATATATATATATATATATATATATTTGCATGCGATGTAGATAAATAAATAAATAAATTATATATATATATATATAAATAACTATATATATATATATATATATATATATATATATATATATATATATATATATATATATATATATATATATATATATATATATATATATATATATATATATATATTACCAAATCATAGAAACCATTCTCAATAATATTAAGTCGATAAACGTGAGGCAATTAGATTGACCCACATGGCCTTCCATCGTTATAGATAGAGACCAATTCCCGGTATAGGTTGAGTTGGTCGAGTCCCTCGAGGGTCACCTACATCGAGATTCGCTATCTTGCCTACGATATAGAGATGTCACCGGTAACCTAAGGACATGGTATGCTTGGTCGAGTCACTCGAGGGTATATCATCGAATCAAACTCATCTTGTAATGATGGTATTGACTTAAACGAACATCATGGTTGGTTGAGTCCCTCAAGACTATGGTGATTCGGAGGCTGAACAAGACGGGAATCACACGGAGTTATGATCGGTAAGAGTTGCCTATCTTTTGGGCTCAGTGTGATTGGTCGAGTCCCTCGATATTATATTGAGACGTTGATTGGATCTTGATCCCTACTAGAAGTCTACCGGAGACTTCTGTTTCACATGTTGAGGGTGTCACGTGACTCGCTAGTAAAATAGTGGGAGCATATTAAGATAGAATTCCATATCTTGATTATTTATTTCTGTAAAATTTGCATGTTATTTATTTCTTCTACATCTTTATTTTAAGAAAATGTCGCTTTCAAATCTCTTACGTGGCATACTTGATGTCAACCGCCTCACTAGTCCAAATTATACGGATTGGCTCTACAACTTGAGAATTTTTCTCATGGCAAAGAAAATCATATATGTCCTTGATCAGCCTACGCCCGAGGAAGGGGCAAGTGAGGATGAGATCGCTTACTACGTGAAGTACATTGATGACTCCACTCTTGCTCAGTGTTACATATTGGGCTCTATAACTCTTGAGTTACAAAGATAACATGAAAAGATGGATGCTAGATCCATACTACTACATGTCCGTAAATTATTTGAGGAACAGGGAAGGACTCAACGATATGAGATATCCAAGAGCCTCTTCCGAGCTAGGATGACTAAGGGGACACCGGTTCAGAATAATGTCCTAAAAATGATTGAGTGGATAGAGAAACCCATAGGTCTAGGAATGGTCCTAGAGGATAACTTATGTATGGACATTGTACATCAGTCCCTACCAGATTCCTTTTCACAATTCATAATGAATTTTAAAATGAACAAGCTTGAGGTGACTCTCTCGGAGCTCCTTAATACGTTGAAGGAGGCAAAGAGCACTATAAAAAAGGAGAAGCTAGTTCTCTACACTAGTGAGACTAGAAATAAAAGGAAAGCAGAAAAGTCCCTTAAGAAGGGCAAGGGCAAGGGAAGACCAGGTAAAGCAAAGGTTGCTAAGAAAGACCCAGCAAAAGACAAAGGCTAATGCTTCCACTGTGGCAAAGATGAGTACTGGAAGAGGTTATGCAAAGAGTACCTTATAGAGAGGGCGAAATAGAAGCTTGGAGAAGATTTAGGTACATTCATGATCTGTCTCTAGTTGTCCGATTTTTATGATAGTGCATGGTATTGGATATCGGTAGTGCTTATTACATCTATAATTTATTGCAAATTCTAGCAAAGCCTAAGAGATTGGCATAAGGATCTTTGCATAATGGTATATTTATGCTAGATACTACTCCACATATCATGAATGTACGTGTGTCTAAGAGGAAATGAGATGAGGTGAACAATGCATACCTGTGGCATTGTAGGCTAGGTCACATCCATGAGGGAAGGATTCAAAAGTTGCCAAAGGATGGATATCTAGATCCATTTAACTATAAGTCATATGCAACTTACGAGCCTTGCCTTTGTGGAAAATTAATCAACTCTCCATTTACTGGAACTGGAGAGAGAGTCATTGAGTTGTTGGAACTCATACATAGTGATGTATGTGGACCCATGTCAACTCATGCCATTAGTGGTTACTCCTACTTCATTACCTTTATTGATGATTTCTCAAGGAATGGATATGTGTACTTAATGAATTACAAGTCCAAGGCTTTTGAGAAATTCAGAGAGTATAAGAATGAAGTGAAGAATCAGACTGGAAAGAGTATCAAGACTCTTCGATCAGATCGAGGAGGTAAGTACTTAAGTACAGAGTTTACCCAGTTCCTCAAGAACTATGAGATTTTATCCCAATGGACACCTCCTTATACACCTCAGCTCAATGGTGTGTCTAAAAGGAGGAATCGTATGCTATTAGACATGGTACCATCCATGATGAGTTTCGCTAACCTACCTATCTCATTCTGGGGATATACCTTAGAGACCGCAGCTTACCTTCTGAATAGAGTTCTAACTAAGTCGGTAGTACCTACACCATATGAGATACGAAAGGGAAGAAGCACAATCTTAAGGTTGTTAAGATTTGGGGCTACCCTACCCAGGTTAAAAGATACAACCCCGATAAGTTGGAATCAAGGACGGAGCGGTGCAAGTTCGTGGGATACCCCAAGGAAACTTATGGGTATTATTTCTATCATTTGAGGACCAAAATGTCTTTGTAGCCAAGAGAGCGATGTTTCTTAAGAAGGAACATATTCTTGGTGGAGATAGTGGGAGCATGATAGAGTTGAGCGAGGTTGGAGAACCTAGCTCAAGCACCACCCTACAGCCCGAGTCTGTTCAGGTACCAAATACACAAGTTTTAACTTTACATAGTTTCGGCAGAGTATCCCATTCTCCTAAGAGATATGTGGGACATATAAGAGGAGAGGATGTTGAGGATATTGATCCTCAAATATACGAGGAGGCTATTATGAGTATAGACTCTGGGAAGTAGCAAGAAGCTATGAATTTTGAGATGGATTCCATGTACTCCAACAAGGTTTAGAACCTAGTTAATGCACCCGAATGTATTGTACCCATCGGTTGCAAGTGGATCTTTAAGAAAATGATCGGAGTAGATGGAAAGGTAGAGACCTATAAAGCAAGACTAGTGGCTAAGAAAAAGATCAAAGTGGATGGAAAGGTAGAGACCTATAAGGCAAGGTGTTGCCTATGACGAAATCTTCTCACCCGTATCAATGCTAAAATTCATCCGAGTTCTATTGGCTATTGTAGCACACTATGATTATAAAATCTAGCAGATGTATGTGAAAACCACATTCCTCAATGGGAACCTCGAGGAGGAGGTGTATATGATACAACCCGAGGGATTCATGTCCAAGGACTACCCAAATAAGGTGTGCAGGTTGCTTAGATCCATTTATGGACTAAAGCAAGCTTCCCGAAGTTGGAACATAAGATTTGATGAGGCAATCAGATCTTATGACTTCATTAAAAATGAAAATTAGCCTTGTGTATACAAGAGGGTAAGTAGGAGCGCTATTACCTTTTTGGTGTTATATATGGATGACATCCTGATCATTGGAAATAATGTAGGAATGCTATCTACAGTAAAGACTTAGCTATCTAGACACTTCTCCATGAAGGACTTAGGGGAAGCATCCTATATCTTAGGGATTCGGATCTGTAGAGATAGACCAAGAGGATGCTTGACTTGTCCCAGTCTAGGTACATAGAAACCATTGTCAAAAGATTTAGCATAGAAAATTCCAAGAGAGGTCTCATACCGATGAGACATGGGATATCGTTTTCTATGAGTATGTCCCCAAAGACTCCTAAAGAAAGGGTGAACATGGATAGGATACCCTATGCCTTAGTAATAAGGTCTATCATGTATACCATGCTATATACCAAGCCTGATATAATGCATGCTTTGAGTGTCACGAGTAGGTATTAGGCGGATCTAGGCTTGGAGCACTGAAAAGCAGTAAAGTGTATCCTTAAGTACTTGAGAAGGACTAAGGATCTTTTACTAGTATATGGAGGTAGTAGCCTCAGGGTTGAAGGATACACAGACTCGATTTTTCAGTTTGATATCGATAATAGAAAGTCAAATTCGAGGTATGTGTACACCTTGAATGGAGGAGCAGTGTACTGGAAAAGTTTTGAAGTAAGATACTATTGTTGACACGACCACAGAGGCGGAATACATTGTTGTAGTAGAGGCAGCAAAAGAGGAAGTCTAGATGAAGAAGTTGATCACAGATCTAAGAGTCATGCCGGGTAGTGAGGAGCCGATTTCCTTATATTATAACAATTACGGGGCGATTACTCAAATAAAGGAACTCGGGTCTCGTCAGAAGTGTTATGAGGAGGTTCCAACTTAGTGGAGAGATTGTGACCTGAGGAGATGTAGTAGTGGAAAGAGTTCCATCCGAAGATAACATTGCAGATCCATTAACAAAACCGTTATCTCAAATTGTCTTTGAGCGTCACAAGGGTATGATGGGGATCAGACATATAGGTGATTGACTTTAGGTCAAGTGGGAAATTGCTAGTCATAGGTGCCCGGCAAGCCAATCACGTGAGTGATGACATGTGTGACTTGATACGTACTATAGTCCCTCATCCATCTAATATCCCAAAGACCGTTTACCGGGCATGGTGTTGTCAGACCCATACGAATTCTACTCGAGTCTTGCTTTAATCGGATTCTCCCAGAGAACTCTTTCTCTCTCAATCCGAGTAACCCTAGCTAGGGATTTGTCTGAGCAAAAACACATGGATATTTCTCTCATGACACTGAGAGTGGATGATCCTTTATCGACACTCAATAGCCCTCGTAAGGTTGACTGTCACTCCCTATCACTGGTTGTACTAGATCTAGGACATCTAAACCTATAAGTTCGGTATCAAAGAATGGAGCACTTATGTAGGACATCCTTGGTGTCTCAAGTCTAAGGACCAGATATACCACTAGGACTACAGAATCACTATCTGACAATAAGGTATCATCAACCATCCAACATTCCATAAGTGGATCAATCAGTGAACACATTCTCCAATGAGCACATGTACTGTATCCCTAGTGTCCCTACATGAGCAGCTATGAGAGGTTATCTCGATGTCCCTCTCGAATAACCTATGACCGGGATTATTTAGGATTTATGTTTAAATACGAATAGGTCTCATTATCGTGATCTCATCACGATCCGATTCCTATTGCTCAGATCCAAGGACATCACAATATATACATGCATATATGCAATAGTTAATATAAAGTGATAAATGTCAAAATATAATAAGCAAAACGTGATTGGCTTGCAGGGCACCTATGACTAGCAATCTCCCACTTGATCTAAAACCAATCACCTATGTGTCTGATCTCAATCAGACCCCTATAATGCTCAAAGACAATATGAGACAACGACTTTATCAATGGATCTACAATGTTATCTTCGGATGAAACTCTTTCCAATGCTACATCTCCTCGGGTCACGATCTCTCTAATAAGTTGGAACCTCCTTAGAATAGTTCTGATGAGACCCGGGTTTCCTCATTTGAGCAATCACCCCGTAGTTATCGCAATATAAGGAAATTGACTCCTCGCTACTCAACACGACTCCTAGATCTGTGATGAACTTATTCATCCAGACTCCCTCTTTTGCTGCCTCTGTTGTAGCAATGTATTTCGCCTCTATGGTCGAGTCAGCAGTAGTGTCTTTCTTGGAACTCTTCCAGCACACTACTCCTCCATTCAAGGTGAACACATACCCTAAATTAGACTTGTTATCATTGACATCGGGCTGAAAACTCGATTCTATATAGCCTCCAACCCTAAGGCTACTACCTCCATATACTAGTAAAAGATCCTTAATCCTTCTCAAGTACTTAAGGATACATATTACTACTTTTTAGTGCTCCAAGCTTGGATCCTCCTGATACCTACTTGTGACAATCAAAGCATGTGCTATATCAAGCTTGGTACATAGCATGACATACATGATAGACCCTATTGCTGATGCATAGGGTATCCTATTCATGTTCGCCCTTTCTTTAGGAGTATTTGGAGAAATCATAGAAAGAGATATCCCATGTCTCATCGGTATGAGACCTCTCTTGAAATTTTTCATGCCAAACCTTTTGACAATGGTGTCTATATACATGAATTGGGATAAGCCAAGCATCCTCTTGGATCTATCTCTCTAGATATGAATCCCTAAGTTATATGATGCTTCCCCTAAGTTCTTCATGGAGAAATATCTAGATAACCAAGCCTTTATCGTGGATAGCATTCCTATATCATTCCCAATGATCAGGATATCATCCACATATAATACTAAGAAGGTGATAGCACTCCCACTTACCTTCCTGTACACACAAGGCTAATTTTCGTTCTTAATGAAGTCATAAGATCTGATTATCTCATCAAATCTTATGTTCCAACTTCGGGGAGATTGCTTTAGTCCATAAATAGATCTAAGCAACCTGCACACCTTATTTGGGTAGTCCTTGGATACGAATCCCTCGGGTTGTATCATATACACCTCCTCCTCGAGGTTGCCATTGAGGAATGTGGTTTTCACGTCCATCTACCAGATCTCATAATTATAGTGTGCTGCAATAGCCAATAGAATTCGGATGGATTTTAGCATGGCTATGGGTGAGAATGTTTTGTTATAGTCAACACCTTGCCTTTAATGATACCCCTTAGCCACTAGCTTTACTTTATAGTTCTCTACTTTTCCATTTACTTCAATCGTTTTCTTAAAGATCCACTTGCAACTGATGGGTACAATACCCTCGGGCGCATCAACTAGGTTTCAAACCTTATTGGAGTACATGGAATCCATCTAAGAATTCATGGCTTCTTGCCACTTCCTAGAGTCTATACTCATAATAGCCTCATCGTAGGTTTGAGGATCAATATCATCAACATCCACTCCTCAAATATGTCCTACATATCTCTCAAGAGGATGGGATACTCTACCGAACCTACGCAAAGTCAGAACTTGTATGTTAGGTATCTGAACAGACTCGGGCTGTAGAGTGGTGCTTGAGCTATGTTAGGTACCTTGCTCAACTCTATCATGCTCCCACTGTCTCTACCAAGAATGTGTTCCTTCTCAAGGAACACCGCTCTCTTGGCTACAAAGTCATTTTGGTCCTCGAGATGATAAAAATAATACCCACAAGTGTCCTTGGGGTATCCCACGAACTTGCACCGCTCCATCCTTGATTCCAACTTATCGGGGTTGTGTCTTTTAACGTAGGCAGGACAGCCCTAAATTTTAACAACCTTAAGATCGGGTTTCTTCCCTTTTCATATCTCATATGGTGTAGACACTACCGACTTAATTGAAACTTTATTCAGAAATTAAGTTGTGGTCTCTAGGGCATATCCCCAGAATAAGATGGGTAGGTCAGCGAAACTCATTATAGACCGTACCATGTCTAATAACGTACGATTCCTCCTTTCAGACACACCATTGAGCTGAGGTGTATAAAGAGGTGTCCATTGGGATAGAATCCTATGGTCCTTGAGGAACTAGGTAAACTCTGTATTTAAGTACTCACCTCCTCGATATGATCGAAGAGTCTTTATACTCTTTCCAGTCTGGTTCTCCACTTCATTCTTATACTCTCTAAATTTCTCAAAGGCCTCGGACTTGTATTTCATTAAGTACACATGTCCATACCATGAGAAATTGTTAGTAAAGGTAATGAAGTAGGAGTAACCACCAATGGCATGTGTTGACATGGGTCCACATACATCACTATGTATGAGTCCTAGTAGTTCAGTGGCTATTTCTCCAGTTCCACCAAACGGAGAGTTGGTTAGTTTTCCACGAACGCAAGACTCGCAGGTTGTATATGACTCATAGTCGAATGGATTTAGATATCCATCATTTAGTAACTTTTGAATCATTCCCTCATGGATGTGACCTAACCTACAATGCCATAGGTATGCACTATTCAACTTATCTCGTTTCTGTTAGGATCAGAGCGGCACTAAGAGGGGGGGGGGGGGGGGGGGGGGGGGGTGAATTAGTGCAGCGGATTAAAACGTCGATTTTTGAAAATCTTTCGTACGATAAAAACCGAACTCGGAAGTGCTTAACATGAAAGTGTGTTGGTAAAGATGTGCGGCAAAAGTAATAAGGAAGCAAAGCACGTTTGTACTAAAGTAAATAACAATAAGTAAATGCAAACTAGAGAACACACCAATTTTATAGTGGTTCGGTCAAATGACCTACATCCACTTGCGAAGCCTTCTTCGATGAGGCTCCCAACTTCCACTAGCAAATCACTTTGAAGGGGAAGGACAAATACCCCTCTTACAACCTTTTACAAGTGGTTCACACTCTTACAAATTTTCAAAGAGAAAGAAGGAGGTGAACACTCAAGCTATTGAAAATAAGACTTGCTAAAAACTTTGCTAAGGCTTTATCTCAATTTCTTACTCATCAAAAGGTTATGTTCTCTGCTGAGAATTGAGGGGTATTTATAGGCCCCAAGAGGATTCAAATTTGGGCTCCAAATTTTGAATTCTCTTGGGTTTCCGAGGCTGGCGATGCCACTACCTGTCGGTGGCGGTGCCACCGCCCGACCTCTCGGGTTTTGGGCAGTGCCACCGCTCAGTCCAGCGGTGCCACCACTCAGTTCTCAGGTTCTGGGCGGTGCCACCGCCTACACTATTTTAGCTCATTGGTTGGGCTCCAAACTTGGCCCAAACTAGTCCGAACTTGGGCCCAATTGGCCCCTACTTTGGTTATAGGATTAACACCTAATCCTAGCCCTAATTAACGTGCTAACTACGAATTTAAAGACATTTCCTAAGCTATTACAAAGTTCGTAAGTCAAGACTTCTTTCGGCGAGCTTTCGACAAACTTCCGGCGGTCTTCCGATAAACTCTCGGAAACCATTTTGCGGACTCCCGGCAAGCTCCTAAACTTCACGATTTGATCTTGGCGAGTTCCAACGAGCTTCTTCGGCAAGCTCCGATCTTTCTCGGCGAGCTCCGCGAACTTCCCACGAACCTTCTGGCGAGCTTCCGAAAAACCCTTCGGCAAGCTCCCTACTCATTCTCGGCTAGTTCCGGCAGCATTCCCGACGAACCTTCGGACTTCCGTCGATGTCACATCCCGAATTTATAAAAAGAATAATAAATCAGTAATTTATTATCCATAATTTACATAATAAACTCCCTCCTTTTCTTTTCATTCGTCTTTGAATTCAAATTATTGTCTTTACAGTATTAGATATTCTATTAGCTAGAAAAATGACATCTTCTTCACAGGGTCACAAGTCTCTTCCACCTAAGCTTCAGATCTATTACACAATAGTCGATTACTCTGAAAATAAATATAAAATAAAAATACATCAGCAACCACACATGCTGGTAGGAACCTCAGAAAAGTCATAAAAATAATCTTCAATATTCATAAAATATAAACAAATATCAATAATTCAATATGAAAATATATCTATTCATCATAAAACTTATGCATCAGAAAAAGGATGATAATTTCTTGCATAATAAACAAAATCATGCATCAGCCACGTACAACACATACATAATAACAAAGGCGTACATCACCCAATGGTGCGCTCTCCCAACAGCGGATGGAGAGGCATATTCCATGGGATGGATTCCTCCCAACAGCGGATGGAGATAATCCATATCGCACTCCCAATAGCGGATGGAGTGGTATCCCTCACCCGCCCAAGTGGGGACACGTTCCTCCCAACAGCGGATGGAGGAACCGTCTAACCATCACGTCTAACGGCCCGCTAATCCCCGAAGGGAATCGCCATACCTGCCCTCGGCAGGGATACATAAATATCCATGATCATTCATTTACACTCATTCAATCACTTATGCATACATCAAGAAATCAATATGATTAAATATTATGAGAGACTATACTTGATGTAAATCTACTAGACTATGTTCATTGGTGGCTCCGCACTATGATGGGCCCGTAGCTCCTTTCACAGGTTGCACTCCCAATGTGAACTACTAGTCTAGTCACATCTACTACATGATACTTATCATATCAATATCATAAACATAGAAAACCAATAATCATTTTCAAATAACATCTTCAGATAAAACCTTTAAATTCATCATATCATAAAAACATTAAATATCAATATCTCAATAGTCCTCAATCAATCAAAACCCTAATTGGAATAGCTCAATTGACTTAAACTAAACTCAATTCGATTATGATCTAACGGAACCAATACCAAATCCTTATGGAACTAGTCTGGAATCACCCTAAACCGGTCTAATTTAGATTTGATTGATCTCGATTAGGTCAAATAGGTTTGAACCAGTCAAGTTAGTTTGGAATCACCCTAAATCAGCTTTAACTGATCAAACCTGTTTGATTTCGTCAATTAATGAGCTCAAACCAATAGAGAAGGAGATTGGACTATGTCGTATAGTACTAACCCAAACCGAACCAACCCACCTGAGTCTTGGGCGGGTCATATACAT
Organism: Musa acuminata AAA Group; assembly: GCF_036884655.1. Taxonomy (NCBI): domain Eukaryota; kingdom Viridiplantae; phylum Streptophyta; class Magnoliopsida; order Zingiberales; family Musaceae; genus Musa; species Musa acuminata. Next base: position 34,068,276 of record NC_088356.1, on the reverse strand, counting down.
TGCATATACCTGTTCCAAATACTAGGTTGAGTTGAGGTACGACGGGCTATATAAAAGGAGCGATGATATGTCTAATATCAATCGCGTAGCTGGGCAGGCTTAACTTCATGGACTGGGCTAAGCCTCACTTATAAGTTGGGTTGGGCCTTACCATTGAACTAAGCCATGCTTAGCTCACGAATTGATCATAGACACATGAGTTGGGGTCGTATCTGACCACCTAGACTGAGTTGTACCTAACCACATAAGCTGGCCCATGCTTAGCCACATGGTTGAGTCGTACCTTACCATATGAGTTGGGTTATACATGGCCACATAGATTGGATTGTATCTAGCCACATGAGCTGGTCCATGCCTAACCACATGGTTGGGTCGTACCTTACCGCATGGGATGGGTCATACATGGCCATATGGATTAGATCGTACCTAGCCACATGGGTTGGGTCATGCTTGACCACATGGGCTAGGTTGTACTTAGTCACATAAGCTAGGTTGTACATGATCACATGGTCTGAGTTGATTCGATCTGATTGATCAACTTGACTCAAGTCAGACCCCAATTAGACTCCTCTTATCAAATTAGATTTTAATATTTAAAATTATTAAAGAATTATTCAAATACATTAATTAAATCTTTAAATTCATGATCTAAAATTTAAAACTAATTACATTACAGAAATTCACACATAATTCTTGAAATATAGATATAACTAATTAAATAAATTAGAACTATTATACTAAATAAGAATTTTAATAATTAAATCAATATTAAAATTCACTTAAACTTAAAAGATCAATACAAATCAAATAATTAGTCTAACATCATAAATCAATTATTATTATTCAAAAATCATGAAAATTTGAAATTAAAACATCATTATTCATTATAAAATTGTAACAATCTCAATGTCAAGATTTCAAAACACAAATCAAAACTAATTAAAAAGAAAGGATCCTACCTCTTTTCAATTATCCCTTCCTTGATATCATCTCCCCAGAAAGTCATCTCCTCAATCCTCCTATTGTTAGGCCTAGTAGAGAATGATGGATGAATAATCCCTTTATATAGGAGAAGATGAGATCTCCCCGAAAGGTAAGTAATAATTTAATTTTTATTCTTAATTTATTTTACATTTGCTTTCACACACAAAAAAGTAATATAATATTTATTTCTTATAGTTCACACATAAAAATGGAATGTAAACTATTTACTTCCTAAATATCAAATCACTCATTAGGAAATAAATCAATTAATAATTTAATTGATTAATAGAATTCCTAACTTATCCATATGATTAAGGAAACCAAATCTAATCATTTCCTTAACTATAATACACAAATATAGAAGTAAATAATAAAGTAATATATCATTTATAGTAATTAATTTATGTTAAGGAAAAAAATTATCGATGATTACAGTCAAACTCTCGAACTCCCAACGAATCCTTCGCGCTTGACTGTGACACTTTGTTTCGCTTTATGTCTTTGTCGTTATCGTAGTTATTCCTGCACACACAAACTAAAACTCTACTCCGATCTAGACAATTATTACCACGCGAATTGATATTCTGTTGCTTGACACGTCATTGGTTGGCACTTCGTCCGATTCTTCAGCGCATTGTCCAATCGGTGGTTGACCTCCGCAACCCTGATATCCTTGGCGTAATTTCGCTCTCCTTGGCCAGATGCCCGACGTCCGAAGCATTATGCCGTCCAATATCCTAACGTGATCTCCTTCGGCGCTACGTCAATTCCTCCTGCTTTAATTGTCTCATCTTGATCGAAGCATCCTGTGTCACTCAAAACGCAGATTAAATCATAAACACATATCAAGTGGTTTCATCATTAAAATATGAGATTCAATAGTTTTCTCTTAAACACACTTACATTCATGATATGTGGAGTTGTCTAGCATAAATAAACCATTATGCAATGTTTCTCTCGTGATGATCTCATCATCTAATAATATTGAACAATCATTGTACTCAAAAACTAATTTATATCCACTAACTATCAAACATGAAATGGAAATAATATTTTTGATAATAAAAGGAACAAAATAGCATGTATCCAATTCAATAATAGCTCCACCAGGCAGATGTAGGGCGACCTCACCAATAGCTACTGTAGCAACTTTTGCTCCATTGCCCATCTTGTTGAATCTCGTATTTTGATGATGAAACCACTTGATATGTGTTTATGATTTAATCTATGTTTTGAGTGACGCAGAATGCTTCGATCAGGATGAGACAATTAAAGCAGGAGGAATTGACGTTGCGTCGAAGGAGATCACGTCAGGATATTGGACGGCAGAATGCTTCGGACGTCGAGCATCTAGCCAAGGAGAGTAGAATTGCGCCAAGGATATCGGGGTTACGGAGGTCAACTGCCGATTGGGCAACAAGCCGCAAGAGAGGACGATGCGTTGAAGAATCGGATGAAGCGCCAACCAATGATGTGTCGGGCAACAGAATGTCAATTCGCATTGTAATATTTGTCTAGATTAGAGTAGAGTTTTGGCTTGTGTGTGCAGGATTAACTACGATAACGATGAAGATATAAAGCAAAACAAAGTGTCAGAGTCAAGCGCGAAGGATTCGTTGCGAGTTCGAGAGTTCGACGGAAGTCCGAAGGTTCGTCGGGAATGCTACCGGAAGACCGCAGAATGGTGAAATCTAGGAGCTTGCCGGGAGGCCGTAGAATGGTTTCCGAGAGTTTATCGAAAGACCGCCGAAAGTTCGCTGGAAGAAGTCTTGACTTGCGGACTTTATAATAGCTTAGGAAATGTCGTTAAATTCGTAGTTAGCACATTAATTAGGGTTAGGATTAGGTGTTAATCCTATAACCCAAGTAGGGGCCAAATGGGCCCGAGTTCGGACTGGTTTGGGCCAAGTTTGGAGCCCAACCAGTGAGCTGAAATAGTGTAGGCGGTGGCACCACCTAGAACCCGAGAACTGAGCGGTGGCACCGTTGGACTGAGCAGTGGCACCACCCAACACCCGAGAGGTCTGGCGGTGGCACCGCCGGCCTCGGAAACCCAAGAGAATTCAAAATTTGGAGCCCAAATTTGAATCCTCTTGGGGCCTATAAATACCCCTCAATTCTCAGCAGAGAATACAACCTTTGAGAAGCAAGAGATTGAGATAAAAGTCTTAGCAAAGTCTTTAGCAAGTTTTTGTTTTCAATTGCTCGAGTGTTCACCTCCTTCTTTCTCTTTGAAAATTTGGAAGAGAGTGAACCACTTGTAAAAGGTTGTAAGAGGGGTATTTGTCCTTTCCTTTCAAAGTGATTTGCTAGTGGAAGTTGGGAGCCTCATCGAAGAAGGCTTCGCAAGTGGATGTAGGTTGCATGACCGAACCACTATAAATCGGTTTGTGTTTATCTTTTTGTCATTTATATTACTGCAAACCATGTTCACTTTGATGCTCTAATTTTTTGTCTCCTTACATATGCCTTCAAGTTAAAACGCAATCGAAACTGTTTCAAACGAAACGTTGCTTTTATCGTACGAAGTTTCCGAAAGTGTTTAAATCGTCGAAAGTTTATCGTACTTTACCGCTGCACTAATTCACCCCCCCCCCTCTTAGTGTCGCTCTGATCCTAACAATTGGTATCAGAGCCTGGTATTTCTCATTTCGGATTTACACCCGAGAGAAATGACTCTTCATGGCTTTCCAGAGGGCTTATCGGTTGTTCTTCCATCGTTGTTTAACGGATTGGACTACACTTATTGGAAAACTCGAATGAGAGTTTTCTTGATTTCTATGAATTTGGATTTATGGAATATCGTTGAAAATAGTTTTCAACTTCCCTCTAAACCGATGAACGAATGGTCGGATTTGGAAAAGAAATATTTTTCTTTAAATGCAAAGGCTATGAATACCTTATTTTATGCTTTGGACAAAATTGAGTTCAATCGGATTTCTACGTGCGAAACGACTTTTGATATTTGGCGAACACTTGAAATCACGCATAGGGAACAAGTAGAGTCAAAGACTCGAAAGTTAACATTTTATTGCATGATTTTGAGCTTTTTCAAATGCAACCAAGCAAGACTATAGGCGACATGTACACCTATTTCACGGATGTCGTCAATAATCTAAGAGTTCTTGGTAAATCTTTTTCGAATTTTGATCTCGTAAGCAAGATCTTAAGATCCCTTCCAAAAAGGTGGGATCCTAAAATAACCGCAATACAAGAAACAAAAAATTTAAATATTTTTCCATTTGAAGAACTAATTGGTTCGTTGATGATATATGAAATGGTGCACAATGCACATGATGAACATGATGAACAAAATCACCTTCCAAAGAACAGGAAGGATTTGGAACTCCGGACAAATGAATACAACTTGAGCGATGACTCAAGTGATGAGGACAATGATGAACTTGAACTTCGAACACTAAATCTTAATAAGTTTATTAAATAAAAATCTAAAATAAACAATGAACTTGAACGAAGGAAGAGGCCAAAGAAGAGGAAGACAACCAAGGATGAATCAAAAACTTCCAAAGGTGAAACGACGAATTGGGCTTTGACGAGCTTCTACTGTAAGGTAAATAACTCAACTCTCTTGAATTATTTTGAAATTACATAATACTTTTCATGAGTTATTTTTAATTTAGTTTAGGGTTAATTTTCTTAAAAATTACATGAAAAAAAAATAGAAATCATGCTTATCATTCTAGTAATTTTGAAAATAATCATGAAAATTATATGTTTATGATAAACAAAATGATTTTGATTAAAAATACCTTATGAAATATGATATCATGCCTAATAAATTTATTTTTTGAAGCTATGCATGATGATGATGAGTTTTGGGTAATTTATAGTTTATTGATTATTGATGATTTCCATAATGATCTTTAATGATTTATGGATTATCGATTTATACCATGATGAAAGTTGCTTTCGAAAATTTATGACTTGAATATCATGTACAATATGCTCATAATGATGATTGAGTTATGTATGAAAAATGGAAGATATAGTTTTGAAATTGTGCATGTTCGAATTTGAAAATATTTGATATGCATGAAAATATTAAACATTTTGAAATCATGTTTTAGTGTTATGCATAATGATCATGCTTAATAAATTTCAAAATTATACATGATGAATCTTTTACGATTTATGGATTATAGATATATACCATGATGAAAGTTGCTTTCGAAAATGATGCACGGCTTTTGTATGCAAACTAAGCATGAAAAGATAGATTCACCTAAAAAGAAAAATGTATGACTGCAACAAATAACAAATGATTTTGGTTGAAAATACTTTATACTCAATGAAACCATCATTGATGAATATGCTTTATGTTTAATAGTTTCTTTGGCTTATATGCTCTATAATGATAAATATTTTGAAATTAAATGAAATCATGTTTGATTTGAAGTAATGCATAATGATCATGCTTAATGATGCATTTTTTTGATTTGACATAAAAGTAGCTTTAAAAAAAATGATGTATATTTTGATTTGACATAAATGAAATAGGCATGCTTATATGAAACAGTGAAGTGTCATGCTTGACAATTGTATACTTAATGATGCATAAAGTTGTAATGAAAATATTAAAATTTTAATACTATGATTTGACGATTTTATGCATGACATTGTAAAGTTATATATAATAATGCATAATGATGAAATTATGTAATAAACATATTAAACATTTGGAAACCATGTTTTAGTGTCATGCATATTGATTATGCTTAATAAATTTCAAAATTATGCATGATGAATCTTACGATTTATGGATTATTGATTTTTACCATAATGAAAGTATCTTATTGATCTTTGTTGAAATAAATCTTACTCTTTCGGTTTTAAACATGATACATGCTTTTATTTGGCATAAATGAAACAAAATCCTATGTTTTGAAACAATCGAAAAGAGGAAAACATTCTTGAAAATTATTTTGCTCAATCTTATTGATTTTGATGAATCCATTTGTATCATCTTTGTGAATCTCTTGGATTTTGATGATTTAAATTTGAATAAATTTTTATCAAAATCACGATCTTGATCTCTTGAAATTTATAACATGAAATCCTTTATGAATCAAGATTGTTTTCTATTTAAAAGGAGATTTGTCGAAATGTTTTATAGTCTTTTAGTATTCATGATCTTGATAATTATGTTTTGAAACTTTATGTAAACCAAGAATGTTCATCATGATTCTCTCTTTGAATATTTAAAGAGGAGAATTTTCTAGATGAATCATGATTTTGATGATTGAATATTTGATGTGCATGAATTGAGATCTTGCTCTCCTACTATTCTTTTTGCTATTCACCAAAAGGAAGACTAATTCTAATAAACCATGATATGCTATATGAATTTTATTGTATTCGTGAAGTAATATCTCATCACTAATTTTTGTTTATATTCCTTCATGTGATGATATGAATGTATGAAACACTTATGATATGATTTTTTATACAATTCCATGTATTCGTGAAATATTTATCTCATCACCCAATTAATTCCTCTTGATACTCCTAATGTGATGAAGTGAAATTATGCATGAAATACAAATGCGGAGAAGTTTTTGGTAGGATATAATTTGACAAATTGATACCATCAAACATTTATGATTTGCAATGATGTATGCAATACTTGTGCTTTCTAATTATGATGTGATGTATTACATATGATGTAAATCATGATTTAAAATACTATGAGTTGTTGCTAAAATGATGTATTATAAATATTGATTTAGTGTTTTGTATCATGAATACTCTAAATGATGAATGTTTGGTATCATGATCAAAATGTTGACAAGTAGTTAAAAATTTTAGTATCATGTATGATATCCTCATAATGTTGATCGATTTATTCAATATCATGCATGAATGAATATAAGGTTTTTGAAAATGTGCATATTCTAATTTGAAAATATGATGATGCACAAATAAGATTGATACTTACCTTTGTCATAATTGATGTAAAGGGTCTTCCTTCTTTTTGACAATGACAAAGGGGGAGATAGCTAGCTTGCACAAGTCAAGAAGATGCAAAAACTTGATTGCTTGCTTGCCTATCTTAAGTAGCAAAGATTGCTAACTTGCTTATTTCAAGAAGCAAAAGTTGTCTTCTTGAACATCACTATCATGCCTATCTCAAGAAGCAGGACTTGCAACCTGCACATTACAATAGGAAGCAAGAATCGATAGTTTACACACTTCAACAAGAAAGCTATCTTGTATTTGCTTTCGAAATTTTTACTAGCTTGTATGTTGCAAAACTTGCTCACTTTTTCAAACACTTTGCTAGCTTGCACTTTGTAAAGGAAGTAAAAATAGCACTTCTCAAAAGAGAAGAAAGAACTTACTATCTTGAACATCACAAAAATTTGCTACCTTGTATGATGTAAAATTTGCTAAGATCACTATCCCAAAAGAGTTCCTATCTCAAAAAAAAGCAAATGTGTTATCTTACCTATCTCAAAATACAAAACATGCTAACTTGTTACGAAAACAAAATTGCTAGCTCAAACATTGCAAAGGAAGCAAAAATTTGCTAGCTTGAAACTTGCATACCATGAAAATTGCTAGCTTGTAGTCTAAAGAGAAGCAATTAGTTGTTATCCCAAGAAAAGCAGACATGCTAAACTTACACATCTTTAATTGCTAGATTGCATGATGATAAAATTTGATACTATGTTTTTCATGCAATGTATGGAACTTTTTATCTCTAAACACATAAGAGTAGGAACTTCTCCTTTTTGTTGACGACAAAGGGGGAGAAGTATGATGACATGACATGTTATGCATAAGTTTATGATGACATGTTGCTTGGATTCTTGAATCCAAGAGTTTCTATCAATAAGCCATATTGATAGGGGGAGTTTGTTTAAACTCCGAGAGTTAAGGTTAACTCCGTCATCAAGTGGTTGTCATCATCAAAAAGGGGGAGATTGTTGAATCTCGTATTTTGATGATGAAACCACTTGATATATGTTTATGATTTAATCTATGTTTTGAGTGACGCAGGATGCTTCGATCAGGATGCGATAATTAAAGCAGGAGGAATTGACATTGCGCCGGAGGAGATCACGTTAGGATATTGGATGGTAGAACACTTCAGACGTCGGGCATCGGGCCAAGGAGAGCGGAATTGCGCCAAAGATATCGGGGTTGCGGAGGTCAACCGCTGATTGGGAAATAAGCCACAAGAGAGGATGATGTGCTGAAGAATCGGACGAAGCGCTAACCAATGACGTGCCGGGAAACAGAATGTCAATTCGCGTTGAAATATTTGTCTAGATTGGAGCAGAGTTTTGGCTTGTGTGTGCAGGATTGACTACGATAACGATGAAGACATAAAGCAAAACAAAGTGTCAGAGTCAAGCGCGAAGGATTCATTGCGAGTTTGAGAGTTCGACGGAAGTCTGAAGGTTCGTCAGGAATGCTATCGGAACTAGCCGAGAATGAGTAGGGAGCTTGCCGAAGGGTTTTTTGGAAGCTCGTTGGAAAGTTCATTGGAAGTTCGCGGAGCTCACCGAGAAAGATCGGAGCTTGCCGAAGAAGCTTGTTGGAACTCGCCAAGATCAAATCGTGAAGTCTAGGAGCTTGGCGGGAGGCCGTAGAATGGTTTCCGAGAGTTTATCGGAAGACCGCTGAAAGTTCGCCGGAAGCTCACCGGAAGAAGTCTTGACTTGCGGACTTTGTAATAGCTTAGAAATGTCTTTAAATTTATAGTTAGCATATTAATTAGGGTTAGGATTATGTGTTAATCCTATAACCCAAGTAAGGGCCAATTGGGCCCGAGTTCGGACTAGTTTGGGCCAAGTTTGGAGCCCAACTAGTGAGCTGAAATAGTGTAGGCGGTGGCACCGCCCAGAACCCGAGAACTGAGTGGTGGCACTGCTGGACTGAGCAGTGGCACCGCCTAGCACCCGCGAGGTCTGGCGGTGGCACCGCCGGCCTCGGAAACCCAAGAGAATTCAAAATTTGGAGCCCAAATTTGAATCCTCTTAGGGCCTATAAATACCCCTCAATTCTCAGCAGAGAATACAACCTTTGAGAAGCAAGAGATTGAGATAAAAGTCTTAGCAAAGTCTTTAGCAAGTTTTTGTTTTCAATTGCTTGAGTGTTCACCTCCTTCTTCTCTTTGAAAATTTGTAAGAGAGTGAACCACTTGTAAAAGGTTGTAAGAGGGGTATTTGTCCTTCCCCTTCAAAGTGATTTGCTAGTAGAAGTTGGGAGCCTCATCGAAGAAGGCTTCGCAAGTGGATGTAGGTTGCATGACCGAACCACTATAAATCGGTTTGCATTTATCTTATTGTCATTTATATTACTGCAAACCATCTTCGCTTTGATGCTCTACTTCTTTGTCTCCTTCTTACGTATGCCTTCAAGTTAAAATGCAATCGAAACGGTTTCAAACGAAACATTGCTTTTATCGTACGAAGTTTCTGAAAGTGTTTAAATCGTCAAAAGTTTATCATACTTTACCGCTGCACTAATTCACCCCTCCCCTCTTAGTGCCGCTCCGATCCTAACACATCTTGAGATTCATCTCACCCTTTCGCCAATCTCCTAGACTTTGCCAGAACTTGCAACAAATTGCAAATAAGATAAGCACTATTAGTATCCAATACCCATGTATTATCATAAGAGTCTGATAAATGGAGATTGATCATAAATGTACCTGAAGCTTCTCCAAGCTTCTGTTTCACCCTCTCTGCAAGGTACTCTTTGTAGTTTCTCTTCCGGTGCCCATCTTTTCCGTAGTGGAAGCGCTGACCTTTGTCCTTTGCTGGGTCTTTCTTAGCAACCTTTGCTTTACATGGTCTGCCCTTTCCCTTGCCCTTCTTAAGGGACTTTTCTACTTTCCTTTTCTTTCTCTTCTCACCAGTGTTGAAAACTGGCTTCACTTTCTTGATAGTGCTCTCTGCCTCCCTAAATATATTGAGGAGCTCTGAGAGAGTCACCTCAAGCTTATTCATATTAAAAATCATTATGAACTATGAAAAGGAGTCTGGTAGGAACTGAAACACAAGATCCACACAAAGGTTATCTTCTAGGACCTTTCCTAGACCTATGAGCTTCTCTATCCACTCAATCATTTTTAGGGCATGGTTCTGAACCAGTGTCCCCTTAATCATCCTAGCATGTAAGTGTTAGGACCGGAGCGGCACTAAGAGGGGGGGGTGAATTAGTGCAACGGTAAAGTATGTTAAATTTTCGACGATTTAAACACTTTCGGAAACTTCGTATGATAAAAGCAACGTTTCGTTTGAAACTGTTTCGATTGCGTTTTAACTTAAAGGCAGTAAGCTATTGAAGGGGTTTGCAATAAGGTAATAGCAGGAAGTAAATGCAAACCAGAGAAGACGATAGTTTATAGTGGTTCGGTCAATCGTGACCTACATCTACTCCCCCGATTCCTCTTCCATTGAGGCCACCGGCATCCATTAATGATCTTTCTTTACTAGGCGAAGATCAACCTCCTTCTTACACCCCTCTTACAACCTCTTATAAGTGGTTCACCCTTTTACAAAGATTTCAATGAAAAGAAAGGACGTGAACACTCAAGCTATTGAAAACAAGACTTTTCATAAAGTTTTTCTCAACTTCTAGCTTCTCAAAAGGTTGTTATCTCAACTGAGATTTGAGGGGTATTTATAGGACTCAAGAGGATTCAAATTTGGGCTCCAAAATTTGAATTCTCTTTGGTTCCCGATGCTGGCGGTGCCACCGCCTGTTAGTGGCGGTGCCACCACCTATCAGTGGCGGTGCCATCGCCTGTCAGTGTCTGACACTGATAGTGGACTGGCGGTGCCACCGCCCAGCCAGGCGGTGCAACCGCCCAGCCAGGAGGTGCAACCGCCCAGTGCTAGTCATAGGTGCCCAGCAAGCCAATCACGTGAGTGATGGCACGTGTGACTTGATACATAATCTTTTTGCTTATTATATTTTGGTGTATATCACTTTATAACTATTGCATAAATGCATACATATATTGTGATGTCCTTGGATTTGTGCAATGGGAATCAGATCGTGATGAGATCACGATAATGAGATCGATTCACCTTTAAACACATATCCTAAATAATCCCGGTCATAGGTTACTCGAGAGGGACATCGTGATAATCGGACAGACTGGTGTGCTGTATACCCGTCCATATGATGGATGCAGTTGGTCTCATAGCTGCTCGTGTAGGGACACTAGGGATACAGTACAGGTGCTCATTGGAGAATGAGTTCACTGATTGATCCGCTTATGGAATGCTGGATGGTTGATGATGCCTTATTGTCAGACAACGATTCCGTAGTCCTAGTGGTATATCTGGTCCTTAGACTTGAGACACCAAGGATGTCCTGTATGTGTGCTCCACTCTTTGATACCAGACTTATAGGTTTGGCTATCCCAGATCTAGTACAGCTGGTCATTGGGAGTGGTAGTCGACCTTACGAGGGCTATTGAGTTTCAATAGAGGATCATCCACTCTCGGCATCATGAGAGGAATATCCCATGTGTTTTTGCTCAGACAAATCCCTGGCTAGGGTCATTCGGGTTGAGGGAGAAAGAGTTCTCTGGGAGAATCCGATTAGAGCGAGACTCGAGTAGAAACCGTATGGGTCTTACAACACCATGCTCGATATACGGTCTCTGGGATATTAGATGGATGAGGGACTATAGGTACACGGTAACTGAGGATAGACAGGTCCAATGGATTGGATTCCCTTGTATCGTCTAGGGACTACGGCGTAGTGGCCTAGTACGTCCGTAGTCGATGAGTCGAGTGAATTATTACAAAGATAATAATTCACTGAGTTAGAAGGAGTTCTGACAGGTATGACTCACGGCCAGCTCGATATTGGGCCTAGAGGGTCACACATATATGGTAGGCATTGCGATGAGTAGAGGTTGAGATATGAGATATCCGACGGAGCCCTTGTCTTATTGGATGCAGATCCAATACCCACTAGGGGAGGACCCATTAGGGTTTGACAGGGGACCTCTATAAATAGGAGGGATTCAGAGCCCCATAGGCTAGAGAGCTTTTGCTTGCCTTTCCGATTCTCCTCTCCCTCTCCACCTTAGAGCAGGCCTGGAGTTTTGAGGAGCATCGTCGCAACCCTGTTGTGTGGATCACCGCTAGAGAGGAGGACGCTTGACCTCCTTCACCCTCTCCTAAGGATCTGCAAGGAAATAGGGATATACGATCTCCCTAGGTAACACAATCTACTCTATACGCAGTTTCATGTTTCGCGGATTTTCGCATACCAATCTTCGCACGACGACGAACATCTCTTTAGGAATCGGGGATTTTGTTTTCTTATTCTTCCGCTGCGCATGTGATGTCGCCCCCATGATTTCCCAACAGTGGTATCAGAGCCAGGTTGTTCGTGCGAATGATTGGTTTTGAACTGCGTGTGTTGTGTTTAGGAAGAATTTTGACGTCAAAATCGTTGACGCAAAAGCGAGAAAGGGCAACAACAGTTGCTGCCCTCGATCTACATGCGTGAAGCGCAGCCGAAGACGGGCAGCACAGGGGCTGCGTCTGCAGCAGCCGGCTGGCGGCCTGCTCGCAGCAGGCTTGCTGCCGGCGGGGCTGGCAGCCCACTAGCAGAGGCGCCGCAGGGCAGCGGCGCCTGCCACCGCTGCTCCCGCGGGCGAAACCCCCCCCATAGGGGCGGCCGCCTGGCGGGACAACACCCCCTACGGAGGCAGCGGCACCCGAAGGGGGCACCCACCCGCAGCAGCAGCGCCGCCAGCGGGCGTGCCGCCTGCAGGCGAGGGCAGTGCCCTCGCCCCGCTGCACAGGCCGCCGCCGGCAGGGTGGCGGCAGCGGCAGCAGCGAAGGGGAGAAGGACATTAGGGTTTTCTGGGCAAAAGATAGTTTTGCCCCTCGGAATTTGAGAAATTCTTGTTTCTCTCTTTTGTCCAAATTACAAAAATACCTCTATAAATTCAAAAATTCCCTACATGTTCCTGATTTCAGAAAATATTAATTAATTAACAAGTTTAGTTGATTATTATTTTTATTATTATCTAGTAGTCCTACATGATGATGATTATTTATACATGTGATGTATGATGTGTGGACGGATAATCATGGACCGTGTGATGTGTGTACTTGTGATTATTATTATTGAGGTCTGCGAGCCTCCATTATATTTCTCGTTTATTGTCAGGCCTACGTGCCTATGATTAAGTTGTAATCACATGAGGAGGCGCAGCAGGAGCGTGAATACGATAGCGGGACCCACGAGACGGATGATCGCGATGCATGAAGATGCATCAAGATGTCGACGGAACCGACGAGGACGAGATGGACGATCACAGGGCATGGAGATGCACCGTTGCACACATAGATCTTGATGTGAGTGATTAGACCTACTGGCTCGGGCCTAATCACATTAGGTTGTGGTCCATGATCATCTGGTGTAATTGATTATACACATACTAGATAAGTATATATATTTGCATGCGATGTAGATATATATTAAATATGTATATATGTGACATGTCATATTAGGAGACCAAATCATAGAAACATCTCTCGATAATATTAAGTCGGTAAACGTGAGGCAATTAGATTGACCCACGTGGCCTTCCATCGTTATAAGTAGGAACCGATTCCCGGTGTAGGTTGAGTTGGGGTCGAGTTCCTCGAGACTCACCTATATCGCGATTCGCTATCTTGCTTACGACATAGAGATGTCACCGGTGACCTGAGGGCATGGTATACTTGGTCGAGTCCCTCGAGGGTATATCATCAAATCAGACTCATCTTGTAACGAAGGTGTTGACTTAACCGAGCATCATGGTTGGTCGAGTCCCTCGAGACCATGGTGATTCGGAGGCCGAATAGGACGGGAATCACAAGGAGTTGTGATCGGCAAGAGATGCCTACCTTTTAGGCTTAGTGTGATTGGTCGAGTCCCTCGAGGTTACACTAAGATGCTGATTGGATCTTGATCCTCACTAGAAGTCTGCTGGAGACTTCTGTTTCACGTGTTGAGGGTGTCGCGTGACTCGTTAATAAAATAGTGGGAGCATATTAAGATAGAAGTCCATATCTTGATAAGTTTATTTCTTGCAAAATCTGCATGTTATTCATTTCTGCTGCATCTTTATTTTCAGAAAAATGTCACTTTCAAATCCCTTACGTGGCATACTTGATGTCAACTGTCTCACTGGTCCAAATTATACGGATTGGCTCCGTAACTTGAGAATTATTCTCACAGCGGAGAAAATCGTGAACGTCCTTGATACAGTGATGCCTATGCCCGAAGAAGGGGCAAACAAGGATGAGATTGCTCGCTACGTGAAGTATATTGATGACTCCACTCTTACTCAGTACTATATGTTGGGCTCTATGACTCCTGAGTTACAGAGACAACATGAAAAGATGGATGCCAGATCCATTCTCCTACATGTCCGCAAATTGTTTGAGGAACAGGGAAGGACTCAGCGATATGAGATATCCAAGAGCCTCTTCCGCGCAAGGATGACTGAGGGGACACCGGTTCAGAACCATGTCCTAAAGATGGTTGAGTGGATAGAGAAACTCACAGGTCTAGGAATGGTCCTAGAGGATAACTTGTGTGTGGACATTGTGCTTCAGTTTCTACCAGATTCCTTTTCATAGTTCATAATGAATTTTAATATGAACAAGCTTGAGGTGACTCTCCCAAAGCTCCTCAATATGTTGAGGGAGGCAGAGAGTACTATTAAGAAAGAGAAGCCAGTTCTCTACACTAGTGAGACCAAAAAGAAAAGGAAAGCAGAAAGGTCCCTTAAGAAGGGAAAGGGCAAAGGCAAACCAGGTAAAGCAAAAGTTGCTAAGAAAGACCCAGCAAAGGACAAAGGCCAGTGCTTCCACTGTGGTAAAGATGGGCACTGGAATAGAAACTGCAAAGAGTACTTTGCAGAGAGGGTGAAATAGAAGCTTGGAGAAGCTTCAGGTACATTCATGATCAATCTCCAATTGTCAGATTTTTGTGATAGTGCATTGGTATTGGATACCAGTATTGCTTATCACATCTACAATTTATTGTAAATTCTAGCAAAGCCGATGGGAGATTGACGAGAGGAATATTGCATAAAGGTTTGTTTATGCAAGACACTACTCCACATATGATGAATGTAAGTGTCTAAGAGGAAACAAGATGAGGTGAACAGTGCATACCTATGGCATTATAGGCTAGGTCATATCCATGAGGGAATGATTCAAAAGTTGCTAAATGATGGATATCTAGATCCATTCGACTATGTGTCATATGCAACTTGTGAGCCTTGCCTTCGTGGAAAACTGACTAACTCTCCATTTAGTGGAACTGGAGAGAGAGCCACTAAGCTGTTGGAACTCATACACAGTGATATACGTGGACCCATGTCAACTCATGCCATTAGTGGTTACTCCTACTTCATTACCTTTACTAATGATTTCTCAATGTATGGATATGTGTACTTAATAAAGTACAAGTCCGAGGCCTTTGAGAAATTCAGAGAGTATAAGAATGAGGTGGAGAACCAGACTGGAAAGAGTATCAAAACTCTTCGATCAGATCGAGGAGGTGAGTACTTAAGTACAGAGTTTACTCAGTTCCTCAAGGACCATGGGATATTATCCCAATGGATACTTCCTTATACACCTCAGCTCAATGGTGTCTCTGAAAGGAGAAATCGTACGTTATTAGATATGGTACGGTCCATGATGAGTTTCGCTAACCTACCCATCTCATTCTAGGGATATGCCCTAGAAACCGCAGCTTACCTTCTGAACAGAGTTCCAACTAAGTCGGTAGTGTCTACACCATATGAGATATGGAAAGGGAAGAAGCATGATCTTAAGGTTGTTAAGATTTGGGGCTGCCCTGCCCATGTTAAAAGACACAACCCCGATAAGTTAGAATCAAGGACAGAGCGATGTAAATTTGTGGGATACCCCAAGGAAACTTGTGGGTATTATTTCTATCATCTCGAGGACCAAAAGGTCTTTGTAGCTAAGAGAGCAGTGTTCCTTGAGAAGGAACACACTCTTGGCGGAGACAGTGGGAGAATGATAGAGTTGAGCGAGGTTGGAGAACCAAGCTCAAGCACCACTCTACAGCCCGAGTCTGTTCAGGTACCTAATACACAAGTTTCAACTTTACGCTGGTCTGATAGAGTATCCCATCCTCCTGAGAGATATGTGGGACATATTAGAGGAGAGGATGTTGAGGATATTGATCCTCAGACCTACGAGGAGGCTATTATGAGTATAGACTCCGGGAAGTGGCAAGAAGCCATGAATTCTGAGATGGATTCTATGTACTCCAATAAGGTTTGGAACCTAGTTGATGCGCCCGAAGGTATTGTACCCATCGGTTGCAAGTGGATCTTTAAGAAAAAGATCGGAGTAGATGGAAAGGTAGAGACCTATAAAGCAAGGCTAGTGGCTAAGGGGTATCGTCAAAAAGCAAGGTGTTGACTACGACGAAACCTTCTCACCCGTAGCATTGCTAAAATCCATCAGAATTCTATTGGCTATTGTAGCACACTATGATTATGAGATCTGGCAGATGAATGTGAAAACCGCATTCCTCAATGGGAACCTCGAGGAGGAGGTGTATATGATGCAACTTGAGGGATTCGTGTCCAAGAACTAACCAGATAAGGTGTGTAGGTTGCTTAGATCCATTTATGGACTAAAGAAAGCTTCCCGAAGTTGGAACATAAGATTTGATGAGGCAATCAGATCTTATGACTTCGTTAAGAACGAAGATGAGCCTTGTGTATACAGAAAGGTAAGTGGAAGCGCTATCACCTTTTTGGTGTTATATGTGGATGACATCCTCATCATTGGGAACGACGAAGGAATGCTATCCATAGTAAAGGCTTGGTTATCTAGACACTTCTCCATGAAGGACTTAGGGGAAGCATCCTATATCTTGGGGATCAGAATCTATAGAGATAGATCCAAGAGGATGCTTGGCTTGTCCCAGTCCAGGCACATAGAAACCATTGTCAAAAGGTTTGGCATGGAAAATTCCAAGAGAGGTCTCGTACCGATGAGACATGGGATATTGCTTTCTACGAGTATGTCCCCAAAGACTCCAGAAGAAAGGGCGGACATGAATATCATACCTTATGCCTCAGCAATAGAGTCTATCATGTATGCCATGCTATGTACTAGGCCTAATATAGCGCATGCTCTGAGTGTCACGAGCAGGTATCAGGCGGATCCAGTCTTGGAGCACTGGAAAGCAGTAAAGTATATCCTTAAGTACTTGAGAAGGACTAAGGATCTTTTACTAGTATATGGAGGTAATAGCCTTAAGGTTGAAGGCAACACTGACTCAAGTTTTCAGTCTGATGTCGATGATAGCAAGTCGAATTTAGGGTATGTGTACACCTTGAATGGAGGAGTAGTGTGCTAGAAGAGTTCAAAGCAAGATACCATTGCTGACTCGACCACAGAGGCAGAGTACATTGCTGCATCAGATGCAGCAAAGGAGGGAGTCTGGTTGAAGAAGTTCATCACAGATTTGGGAGTCGTGCCGAGCAGCGAGGAGATGAGTTCCTTATATTGCGACAACTATGGGGCGATTACTCAAATAAGGGAACCTAGGTCTCATCAGAAGTGTTCTGAGGAGGTTCCACCTTATCAGAGAGATCGTAACCCGAGGAGATGTAGTAGTGGAAAGAGTTCCATCCGAAGATAACATTGCAGATCCACTGACAAAGCCGTTGTCTCATTTTGTCTTTGAGCATCACAGGGGTCTGATGGGGATCAGACACATAGGTGATTGGCTTTAGGTCAAGTGGGAGATTGCTAGTCATAGGTGCCCAGCAAGCCAATCACGTGAGTGATGGAACGTGTGACTTGATACAGAATCTTTTTGCTTATTATATTTTGGTGTATATCACTTTATAACTATTACATAAATGCATACATATATTGTGATGTCCTTGGATTTGTGCAATGGGAATCGAATCGTGATGAGATCACGATAATGAGATCGGTTCACCTTTAAACACATATCCTAAATAATCCCGGTCATAGGTTACTCGAGAGGGACATCGTGATAACTGGACAGACGGGTGTGCTGTATACCCGTCCATATGATGGATGCAGCTGGTCTCATAGCTTCTCGTGTAGGGACACTAGGGATACAGTACAGGTGCTCATTGGAGAATGAGTTCACTGATTGATCCGCTTATGGAATGCTGGATGGTTGATGATGCCTTATTGTCAGACAGCGATTCCGTAGTCCTAGTGGTGTAACTGGTCCTTAGACTTGAGACACCAAGGATGTCCTGTATGAGTGCTCCACTCTTTGATACTAGACTTATAGGTTTGGTTATCCCAGATCTAGTACAGCTGGTCATTGGGAGTGGTAGTCGACCTTACGAGGGCTATTGAGTGTCGATAGAGGATCATCCACTCTCGGCGTCATGAGAGGAATATCCCATGTGTTCTTGCTCAGACAAATCCCTGACCAGGGTCATTCGGGTTGAGGGAGAAAGAGTTCTCCGAGAGAATCCGATTAGAGCGAGACTAGAGTAGAAACCGTATGGGTCTGACAACACCATGCTCGATATACGGTCTCTGGGATATTAGATGGATGAGGGACTATAGGTATACGGTAACTGAGGACAGACAGGTCTAATGGATTGGATTCCACTGTATCGTCTGGGGACTACGGCGTAGTGGCCTAGTACGTCCGTAATCGATGAGTCGAGTGAATTATTACAGAGATAATAATTCACTGATTTAGAAGGAGTTCTGATAGGTATGACTCACGGCCAGCTCGATATTGGGCCTAGAGGGTCACACACATATGGTAGGCATTGCGATGAGTAGAGGTTCATATATGAGATATCCGACGGAGCCCTTGTCTTATTGGATGCAGATCCAATACCCACTAGGGGAGGACCTATTAGGGTTTGACAGGGGACCTCTATAAATAGGAGGGATTCAGAGCCCCATAGGCTAGAGAGCTTTTGCTTGCCTTTCCTATTCTCCTCTCCCTCTCCACCTTAGAGCAGGCCTGGAGTTGTGAGGAGCATCGTCGCAACCCTACTGTGTGGATCACCGCTAGAGAGGAGGACGCTTGACCTCCTTCACCATCTCCTAAGGATCTGTAAGGAAACAGGGATATACGATCTCCCTAGGTAACACAATCTACTCTATACGTAGTTTCATGTTTCGCGGATTTTTGCGTACCAATCTTTGCACGACGACGAACATCTCTTTAGGAATCGGGGATTTTGTTTTCTTATTCTTCCGCTGCACATGTGATGTCGCCCCCATGATTTCCCAACACCCAGTCTGGCAGTGCCACCGCCAGACCCTCCGGTTCACTGGTTGGGCTCCAAACTTGGCTCAAACCAGTCCGAACTCGGGCCTAATTGGCCCCTACTTGGGTTATAGGATTAATACCTAATCCTATCCCTAATTAACATGCTAACTACAAATTTAAAGATATTTTCTAAGCTATTACAAAGTCCGTAAGTCAAGACTTCTTCCGGCGAGCTTCCGGCGAACTTCCGGCGGTCTTCCGACGAACTCTCGGAAACCATTCTACGGACTCCTGGCAAGCACCTAGACTTCACGATTTGATCTTGGTGAGTTCCAATGAGCTTCTTCGGCAAGCTCCGATCTTTCTCGGCGAGCTCCGCGAACTTCCAACGAACCTTCCGGCGAGCTTCCGAAAAACCCTGCGGCAAGCTCCCTACTCATTCTCGGCTAGTTCCGGCAGCATTCCCGACGAACCTTCGGACTTCCGTCGAACTCTCGAACTCCCAACGAATCCTTCGTGCTGGACTCCGGCACTTTGTTTTGCTTTATATCTTCGTCGTTATCGTAGTTAATCCTGCACACACAAGCCAAAACTCTACTCTGATCTAGACAATTATT
This sequence comes from Musa acuminata AAA Group, assembly GCF_036884655.1. Taxonomy (NCBI): domain Eukaryota; kingdom Viridiplantae; phylum Streptophyta; class Magnoliopsida; order Zingiberales; family Musaceae; genus Musa; species Musa acuminata. The sequence continues at coordinate 34,048,402 of NC_088356.1, read as the reverse complement.
ATAATGCGAATTGACATTCTTTTGCCCGGCACGTTATTGGTTAGCGCTTTGTCCGATTATTCAACGTATCGTCCTCTCTTGCGGCTTGTTGCCCAATCGGCGGTTGACCTCCGCAACCCCGATATCCTTGGCACAATTTCGCTCTTGGCCCGATGCCCGACGTCCGAAGTCTTCTGCCATCCAATATCCTTCCGGCGCAATGTCAATTCCTCCTGCATTAACTATCTAATCCTGATCGAGTGGACTTGCATCACTCAAAATGCAGTTTAAATTATAAACACATATCAAGTGGTTTCATCATCAAAATACGAGATTCAACAATCTCCCCTTTTTTGATGATGATAACCACTTGATGATGAAGTTAACCTTAACTCCTGGAGTTTAAACAAACTCCCCCTATCAATATGCCATATTGATAGAACCTAGAATTCAAACTAAATTCTAGTCATTGCAATATTCATCATGAATACTTGCAACACATCATCATGAACATATGCATAAAACTTATGCATCACATGTCATGTCATCAACATACTTCTCCCCCTTTGTCATCAACAAAAAGGAGAAGTACCACAATCAAGTGTTTGTTATATGGGTTCAACTTATTGCATAAAAAACATAATATTAAGTTTTTATCATCATGCAATCTAGCAATTTTACAACATTTTAGAACTTGCAAGCTAGCAATTTAGAGATGTTCAAGAAAGCAACTCTTGTTTCTTGAAATATGCAAGTTTTATAAGCTAGCAAATTCAAATATATGCAAGTTGGCATATTTGCTTTTCTTGAGATAGGCACGATAGCACATTTTTGCATTTTCTTGATGTTTCAAGCTAGCAATTTTCAGTGATATAGCAATTTCTTCTCTTTTGAGAAGTGTAATTTTTGCTTTCTTCTTGAATTGTGTAAGCTAGCTATTTCCCCCTTAGTCATTGTCAAAAAGAAGGGAAGACCCTTTACATCAATTATGACAAAGGTAAGTATCAATCTCATTTGTGCATCATTATATTTTCAAATTAAAACATGCACTATTTCAAAAACCTTATATTTCATTCATGCACAATATTAAATAAATCAATCAACATTATGAGCATATACATCATTTTGGTAATAAATCATAGCATTTATCAATATTTTGATCATGATACCAAGCATTCATCATTTAGAGCATTCATGATACATATTATATGTATATATCATCACAATAAAAAGCAATTGCGTGCATAATTTCAAATTATAAATGTTTCAAATCATGATGGTATTAACTTGTCAAATTTCATCAGACCATTCATGATCATAACTTTTCATTTGTATGCATCAAAATATATAACTTTACAATGTCATGCATAAAATTATCAAATCATAGTATTAAAATATTAATATTTTTATTACAACTTTATGCATCATTAAGTATACAATTGTCAAGCATGACACTTCACTATTTTATATAAGCATGCCTATTTCATTTTTGTCAAATCAAAATATATATCATTTTTAAAACCACTTTTATGTCAAATAAAAAAATGCATCATTAAGCATGATCATTATGCATTACTTCAAATCAAACATGATTTCATTTATTTTTAAAATATTTATCATGATAGAGCATATAAGCCAAAGAAACTATTAAACATAAATCATATTCATCAATGATGGTTTCATTGAGTATAAAGTATTTTCAACCAAAATCATTTGTTATTTGTTGTAGTCATACATTTTTCTTTTTAGGTGAATCTATCTTTTCATGATTAGTTTGCATACAAAAGCCGTGCATCATTTTCGAAAGCAACTTTCATCATGGTATATATCTATAATCCATAAATCGTAAAAGATTCATCATGTATAATTTTGAAATTTATTAAGCATGATCATTATGCATAACACTAAAACATGATTTCAAAATGTTTAATATTTTCATGCATATCAAATATTTTCAAATTCGAACATGCACAATTTCAAAACTATATCTTCCATTTTTCATACATAACTCAATCATCATTATGAGCATATTGTACATGATATTCAAGTCATAAATTATCAAGATGTCGAGTAGAATAGGTTAATTTGAATGTATCATTTTTAGTGAATACCAAGAAGAATCACATCATGAAAGAATTTTGATTCATGGAAAAATTTTATTTATCGAATATCGAGAAATCAAGATGATAATTTATATATATATATATATATATATAAATATTACAAGTTGTATTCAAGAGAAAAATCATCATTCGTTTTCAACTCATTCAATTTGTCAAATCAATATCATGATTTTGATATAACTCATTTCTAATTCAAATCATCAAACCAAAATCATTTTTAAGAGATTCATATAAATCAACAATATAGAGAAAAATAATTTTCAAGAACAATGCTTTTCCTCTTTTTAGTTATTTAAATTTATGTCATTTATGCTAGATAAAAATGTGCATCAACATTTAGGATCGAAAAATGAATTTTGTCATAAAAACCATCAAGACCAATAAATCACAAAAATCATCATGTATAACTTTACAATCTCATGCATAAAATCATCAAATCATAGTATCAAAACTTTCAATAGTTTCATTACAACATCAAGCAAGGTTTTATTGAACATAATTTTGAATGATTCTTATAGATATTTAAAATTTCTTTAGTTTTAATTTATATGATTGACTTTATATTAGCATGCTTCAAATTTTTGTTCTTATGTCAAAACTATACATCATGTTTGAAAACCAAAGATAAGGTTCATAAAAAATCATCAAGCCTTCCATTCAAAAGTCATGCATCGTCATTGAAAATCAATATGGAAATCGTCAAAATACAAATTCTTGCTTCTCAAGCACATATATAAGATTAATCTTACTAGGTGTATAAGCATTAGATTTATATCTAACATTTTATTGCATTAACATAACACATGCAATTTTTAAGAAAATTAATCCTAAACTAAATTAAAAATAACTCAAGAAAGTATTATGTAATTTCGAAATAAACTAGGGGGATTTCGAGTACCTCATAGTTGAAAGTGGTTGAGGCAAAGTTTGCCACCTCACCTTTCTTGATTTTCTCCTCATCTTCGGAAGAGCTCAATTTATCCCAATTTTTGTTCTTCTTGCGTTCAAAGAAAGTAGCTCCATTCTTTTTGCTTTTTAATTTTTGTTTCATTTGTAGTTTAAGTTCACCATCACTTGAGCTTATGCTCGAGTGGTCTTCATGTGTTCTATGTCCCAAATCCTTCCTGTCCTTTGGAAGGTTGTTCTCGAGTTTTTTTTTTGTCACATTGTTCATTTCGTAGGTCATTAGAGACCCAATGAGTTCTTCGAGAAGGAATATTTTAAGGTGCTTGGCCTCTTGAATGGCCGTAACTTTTGGATCCCAACATTTTGGAAGGGATCTTAAGATTTTAGTGACTAGTTCAAAGTTAGAAAAACTTTTACCAAGAGCTTTGAGTCGATTGATGACATCCGTGAAACGGGTGTGCATGTCTCCGATGGACTCACTTGGTTTCATCCGGAAAAGTTCGTAAGAGTGCACAAGAATGTTGATTTTGGACTCTTTCACTCGGCTAGTGCCTTCACGAGTGACCTCGAGAGTTCTCCAAATATCAAAAGCCGAATCACAAATCGAAATGTGATTAAATTCATTTATGTCAAGTGCACAATATAAGGCAATCATAGTCTTTGCGTTTAAAGTGAAAATTTTCTTCTCCGATTCATCCCATTCGCTCATCGGAAGAGAAGATTTTTGAAATCCATTTTCGACAAAATTCCAAAGCTCGAGATTCAACGAAAGTAAGAAAACTCTCATTCGAGTTTTCCAATAAGTGTAGTTCGTCCCATTGAAAAAGGGAGGACAAATGAGAGAATGACCCTCTTGAAAGCCGTAAAGAGCCATTTCTATTTGGGTGTTAAACCAAAGTACAAAACCGTGGCTCTGATACCAATTGTTAGGACCGGAGCGGCACTAAGAGGGGGGGGTGAATTAGTGCAACGGTAAAGTATGATAAATTTTCGACGATTTAAAAACTTTCAGAAACTTCGTACGATAAAAGCAACGTTTCGTTTGAAACCGTTTCGATTGCGTTTTAACTTAAAGGCAGTAAGCTATTGAAGGGGTTTGCAGTAAGGTAATAGCAGGAAGTAAATGCAAACCAGAGAAGACGATAGTTTATAGTGGTTCGGTCAATCGTGACCTACATCTACTCCTCTGATTCCTCTTCCGTCGAGGCCACCGGCATCCACTAACGATCTTCCTTTACTAGGCGAAGATCAACCTCCTTCTTACACCCCTCTTACAACCTCTTACAAGTGGTTCACCCTTTTACAAAGATTTCAATGAAAAGAAAGGAGGTGAACACTCAAGCTATTAAAAACAAGACTTTTCCTAAAGCTTTTCTCAACTTCTAGCTTCTCAAAAGGTTGTTATCTCAGTTGAGATTTGAGGGGTATTTATAGGCCTCAAGAGGATTCAAATTTGGGCTCCAAAATTTGAATTCTCTTTGGTTCCCGATGTTGGCAGTGCCATCGCCTGTCAGTGTCTGACACTAAGAGTGGACTGGCGGTGCCACCGCCCAACCAAGCGGTGCCACCGCCCAGCTCTCGGGTGCTGGGCGATGCCACTGCCCAGCCAGGCGGTGCCACCGCCCAGCTCTCGGGTGCTAGGCGGTGCAACCGCCCAGTCTGGCGGTGCCACCGCCAGACCCTTCGGTTAACTGGTTGGGCTCCAAACTTAGCCCAAACCAGTCCGAACTCGGGCCCAATTGGCCCCTACTTGGGTTATAGGATTGATACCTAATCCTATCCCTAATTAACGTGCTAACTATGAATTTAAAGATATTTTCTACACTATTACAAAGTTCATAAGTCAAGACTTCTTCCGGCGAGCTTCCGGCGATCTTCCGGCGAACTCTCGGAGACCATTCTGCGGACTCCCGGCAAGCACCTAGACTTCACGATTTGATCTTGGCGAGTTCCAATGAGCTTTTTCGGCAAGCTCCGATCTTTCTCGGCGAGCTCCGCGAACTTCCAACGAACCTTCCGGCGAGCTTCCGAAAAACCCTTCGGCAAGCTCCCTACTCATTCTCGGCTAGTTCCGGTAGCATTCCCGACGAACCTTCGGACTTCCGTCGAACTCTCGAACTCCCAACGAATCCTTCGTGCTTGACTCCGGCACTTTGTTTTGCTTTATGTCTTCATCGTTATCGTAGTTAATCTTGCACACACAAGTCAAAACTCTACTCCGATCTAGACAATTATTATAATGCAAATTGACATTCTGTTGCCCGGCACGTTATTGGTTAGCGCTTCGTCTGATTCTTCAGCGCATCATCCTCTCTTGTGGCTTGTTGCCCAATCGACGGTTGACCTCCGCAACCCCGATATCCTTGGCGCAATTCCGCTCTTGGCCCGATGCCCGACGTCCGAAGTCTTCTGCCATCCAATATCCTTCCGGCACAACATCAATTCCTCCTGCGTTAACTGTCTAATCCTGATCGAGTAGACCTGCATCACTCAAAATGCAGTTTAAATTATAAACACATATCAAGTGGTTTCATCATCAAACTGTAAGATTCAACAGTAAGAGGCTCTTGGATATCTCATATCGCTGAGTCCTTCCCTGTTCCTCAAACAGTTTACGTATATGTAGGAGAATGTTTCTAACGTCCATCTTTTCATGTTGTCTTTGTAACTCAGGAGTCATAGAGCTGAACATATAACACTAAGCAAGAGTGGAGTCATCAATGTACTTCACGTAGTGAGTGATCTCATTCTCTTTTGCCCCTTCCTCAGGCATAGGCATCACTGTATCAAGGACGTACACGATTTTCTCCACCGTGAGAACAATTCTCAAGTTGCAGAGCCAATCTGTATAATTTGGACTAGTGAGGTGGTTGACAACAAGTATGCCACGTAAGGGATTTAAAAGCGATATTTTTTGAAAATAAAGATGCAACATAAATAAATTACATGCAGATTTTACAAAAATAAACAATCAAGATATGGACTTTTATCTTAATATGCTCCCACTATTTTATTAGCAAGTCACGCGACACCCTCAACATATGAAACGAAAGTCTCCAACAGACTTCTAGTCGGGATCGGGATCCAATTAGTATCTTAGTGTAACCTCGAGGGACTCGACCAATCACACTAAGCCCGAAAGGTAGACAACTCTTCCCGATCACAACTCCTTGTGATTCCCGTCCTATTCGGCCTCCGAATCACCATGGTCTCGAGGGACTCGACCAACCATGATGTTCGATTAAGTCAACACCATCGTTACAAGATGAGTCTGATTCAATGATATACCCTCGAGGGATTTGACCAAGAATACCATGTCCTCAGGTCACCGGTGACATCTCTATGTTGTAGGTGTTGAATCTCGGATTTTGATGATGAAGTCAATTGTCATTTGTTGTCTAATCTATGTGTTGAGATAAGTGTGCAGGATTAACTACGATGAAAGATAGACAAGCAGCAGGAGTTGCGCCGGAGTCAAGTTCATGATCACGTTGGGAGTTCGAGAGTTCGACGGAAGTTCGGACGGTCGTCGGAGGTTCTGCGAGAACAGATCCGAGAAGTCCAGAAGCTTGCCAAGCGAAGCTCGTCGGAACTTGCCAAATGGATCGTCGCAAAGTCCAGGAGTTTGCCGGAAGTCCGCAGGAGCATCACCGAGGGTTCATCGGATGATCGACGGAAGTTCGCCGGAAACTCGCCGGAAGGAGCGATTGACGCACCGAAGCAAAGCTGCAGAAGTTGTCTTAGATTTAATCGTAGTTAGCACATTGATTAAGTTGGAAAATGGGAGGTGATCCCATTGGCTTAATCTTGGGGCAATTGGGCCCCTGAAAGATTGAAATTGGGCCGAATGGAATGAACCATTCGGACCCTGATTGCACCAGGAGGTGCAACCGCCCAGGCCAGGAGGTGGCACCGCCTGGGCTAGGCTTCCCAGCGAGACTGGGCGGTGCAACCTCTCCAGCCGGGAGGTGGTACCGCCTGAGCTCAGTCTTCGAGCAAGACTGGGCGGTGCAACCTCCCTGGCAGAGAGGTGGCACCGCCTGAGCTCAGTCTTCGAGCAAGACTGGGCGGTGCAACCTCCCTGGCAGAGAGGTGGCACCGCCTGAGCTCAGTCTTCGAGCAAGACTGGGCGGTGCAACCTCCCTGGCAGAGAGGTGGCACCGCCTGAGCTCGGTCTTCGAGCTCTGCCAGGCGGTGCAACCTCTCCAGTCAAGAGGTGCAACCGCCTGATCCCAGAATTCCGGGATTTGATTGTTTTGAGCTCCAAATTTGAATTGGGTTGGGGCCTATAAATTCCCAACCCATTCAACACTGAAAAGATACAGACCTACACCGAAATCTTGATCTTTTCTGTGATTCTAAGAGCTCAAAAGTGTTGTAAAGCCTTTAAGTCTCCTCCTTCTGTTCTTCAAGTTTTCAGTTGTAAAGTGAGGAGAGAAAGGTCTGTAAAGGTTGTCTCCTGAGCCTGTCAAAAGGAGAGAAACTGTAAAAGGGAAGTTTGGCCTTCGCCTATTGAAGGAAGGCCCCTAGTTGACGTCGGCAACCTCGTCGGTGGAGGAAGCCAAAAGTGGAGTAGGTCAAGGCTGACCGAACCACTCTAAATCTCTGGTTTGCGTTTATTTTTGAGCACTTTATCATTACTGCAAACCTCCTTCATTACTACTGCTCTCTGCGCTTTCACGAACAAGTTCTAAGTGCTGTTCTTCCGAATCTGCATTCAGACGTAAATTCGTATTTTCGTACATTACAGTTTACGTTTACGTTTGATTCTGCAGAACTGTCTTCCGTGCTTTTACGAACGAGTTTCTTTGCAGTTTACACTTACATTTTGATCCTAGTGATAACTGCAAACTGTCCTCTGTAATTTTACGAACGAGTTTCAACATTTAGACGTAAAACTGCATTTAGACGTAAATCGGCTTTCCTCGCACAATCATCAGATCTCAGTTCTCGTTTACGTCTTGATTTCAACTGCATACTGCCTTCTGCGAGTATACAAACAAGTTTCAAAGTTCAGACGCAAATCTGCGTTTAAGACGTAAATCTGCATTTAGACGTAAATCTGCGTCTAGACGTAAATCTGCGTTTAGACGTAAATCTGTTTTTTGCAGATTACTTTTTGAGCTGTACAACAGCAGTACATTGTCTTTATACTTCTGCTTAAACTGCTCCTAGACGCAAACTGTGTTTAGACGCAATCTGCGGTTAGACGCAATCTGCGTTTAGACGCAATCTGCGCTTAGACGCAATCTGCGCTAAGACGCAAACTGCGCTAAGACGCAAACTGTGGTTAGACGCAATCTGAGTTTAGACGCAATCTGCATTTAGACGCAAACTGCATTTAGACGCTAATTGTGTTTAAACGTAAACTACAGTAATCTTAGAATCGGCTTTTGCATCAAAATAGTCTTTATCGAACGAACGCAGCTTTTGGTTTTAATCGCTGAAAAATATCCGCTGCACTAATTCACCCCCCCCCCCCTCTTAGTGCTCTCGATCCTAACAATTGGTATCAGAGCCCGGTTAACTCTCAAAAGGATTAAAACCCAAGAGAGATGGCTTACGCCGGAAACCAAGAGGGCCATTCCATTACACGTCCACCCATGTTTAATGGGACGGACTACACCTATTGGAAGACCCGAATGAGAATCTTTCTTATTTCTATGGACATTGATCTTTGGAATCTTGTCGAGAATGGTTTTTCAAAGTCTTCTCTTCCAATGATCGATTGGAATGATTTGGAGAAGAAGGCTTTCGCTCTTAATGCAAAGGCTATGAATGCCTTATTTTGTGCACTTGATAAAAACGAGTTTAACCGTGTTTCAACTTGTGAAACTGCATTTGATATTTAGCACACGCTCGAAGTGACCCATGAGGGCACAAGTAGAGTAAAAGAGTCAAAAATCAATTTGCTGTTACATTCTTTCGAACTTTTTCGGATGAAACCGAGTGAAACCATTGGCGACATGTTTACCCGTTTCACGGATGTCGTCAACGGTCTAAAAGGACTCGGAAAGAGCTTTTCAGATTTTGAGCTTGTTAATAAGATACTAAGATCCCTTCCTAAGAGTTGGGATCCTAAAGTCACCGCTATTCAAGAGGCAAAAGATCTGCGAAATTTTCCTCTTGAAGAACTAATCGGGTCATTAATGACCTACGAAATGACTTGTAAAGCTCATGAAGAGCAAGAAGACATCCTTCCAAAGAACAGGAAGGATATGGCACTCAAAACTTCAGAATGCCACTTGAGAGAAAACTCAAGTGATGAGGACTGTGATGATGACTTGGCACTTCTAACAAGAAAGTTTAAAAAGTTCTTTAAAAGAAACAAGTTTAAGAATGATGCAAAAAATAAACTTGAACCCAAAAAGGACCAAGTAATCTGCTATGAATGCAAAAAGCCGGGACACTACAAGAGTGATTGTCCCCAAGTCAAGAAAAGAACAACAAAGAAGAAGGCGCTCCAAGCAACATGGGATGATTCGAGCGCATCTGAGGAAGAGGAGTCCAACACCGAGCAAGTTGCTCATTATGCCTTAATGGCCATCGAAGATGAGGTAACAAATTCAATAGATGCTGATTTATCTTTCGATGAATTATTAAATGCTTTCAATGACTTATTTGACGAATGCAAGAGTATAAGTAGAAAATATAAATTGCTGAAAAAGATGCATGATAGTCTTACGTGTGAGTTTGATAAGTTAAAAGTCGAACATCATGATAGTTTAAATTCATGTATCAAATGTCATGATTTAGAAACTTTGCAAAAAGAAAACCTGCTACTCAAGGACACCTTGAAGAAATTCGAGGTTGGTAGCAAGTCATTAAACATGATCCTTGCAAATAAGGGTCACATTCCAAAAAGGAGCGGAATTGGATTTGTGAGAAGTCCTCACCAAAATCCAACCACCTTCATAAAAGGCTCTATCTTACATGTTCAACACCAAACCAAGTGCAACTTTTGTTGCAAATCTGGATACAAGACACATTGTTGTCCATTCAAGAAGATAAGTTCAAACAAACTAATCTGGGTTCCTAAAGGAACCATGATAAACTCTATGCAACATGATAGAAAATGTAGATCTATTTATGAGGCACCCAAAAGCAAATGGGTACCTAAACATCATCCTTTCTTGTAGAAAACTAAACCATCGCAAGCTAGGAGCAAGAGATGGTACCTTGATAGTGGATGCTCAAGGCATATGACCGGAGATCCATCTCAATTCTCTAAGCTCACTAGCATAGACGAAGGATATGTCACCTTCGGAGACAACAACAAGGGTAAAATCATTGGCAAAGGAACCATAGGTAACAAATCCAACTTCTCTATTGAAGATGTTTTACTAGTTGATGGTTTAAAACATAACCTCTTGAGCATTAGTCAATTATGTGATAAAGGATATATTATAAGATTTGAATCTAATGCTTGCATCATTGAAAAACCACACAAAAATATATCTATGATTGCATTAAAACAAAATAACGTATACACTATTGACATCAATGACTTATGTGATGAAATGTGTTTTGCCATTATGAATGAGGATGCTTGGCTATGGCATAGAAGATTAGGTCATGCTAGCATGAAACTAATCACTCAGGTATCATCTAGAGAACTTGTAAGAGGAATTCCTCATATCAAGTTCATCAAAGATAATGTATGTGATGCTTGCCAATTAGGTAAGCAAATTAAGGGTAGCTTCAAAGCTAAGAATCAAATAAGCACCTCTAGGCCCTTACAATTGATCCATATGGACTTGTTCGGACCAATCTCTACATCGAGTCTAGGAGGTAGCAAATACGCCTTTGTCATTGTTGATGACTATAGCAGATATACATGGACCTACTTCTTAAAACAGAAAAATGAATGCTTTAGATATTTTACCAAGTTTTATAAACTTGTTCAAAATGAGAAGGGATCTATGATTTCGTCAATTAGAAGTGATCATGGTGGAGAATTTCAAAACAATGATTTCCAAGAATTCTGTGAACTCAACGGATACAACCATAATTTCTCTACTCCAAGAAATCCTCAACAAAATGGGGTAGTAGAAAGGAAAAATCGAAATTTACAAGAAATGGCAAGAACCATGTTGAATGAACATAGCCTACCCAAATATTTTTGGGCCGAAGCTGTAAACACTGCATGCTATATTTTAAATAGAGTCCTAGTAAGACCCTTACTCACCAAAACTCCTTATGAGTTATGGAATAACAAAAAACCCAATGTCTCATATTTTAAAGTCTTTGGGTGTAAGTGTTTTATCTTGAATGAAAAAGATAACTTAGGAAAATTCGATGCTAAATCTGATGAAGGAATCTTTCTTGGTTATTCTTCGGTTTCTAAAGCTTTTCGTATTTTCAATAAAAGAACCTTAATTATTGAAGAATCCATCCATGTTGTTTTCAATGAGATTTCAGAAATTAAGAAAAATGATCTTGATGATGATATTAATTTTGATTCCTTGAATTTAAACGAAACCCCGTCTCCAACTAGCAACTTGGATGCATCCACTTCCGAAACATCCTTACCCAAGGATTGGAAGTATGTAGATGCTCATCCTAAGGAGCTAATCCTAGGAGACACATCAAAGGGGGTTCAAACACGATCTTCTTTTAAAAACTTTTGTGCCAACGCCGCCTTTCTCTCCCAAATTGAACCGAAATGTGTCGATGAGGCCATGAAAGATGATTCATGGATTATCGCAATGCAAGATGAATTAAATCAATTTGAGAGAAATGAGGTGTGGACGCTTGTTCCTAGGCCAAATGACCATTTAGTTATTGGTACTAAATGGGTCTTTAGAAACAAGCAAGATGAAAATGGTATCGTGGTTAGAAACAAGGCTAGATTAGTGGCCAAAGGTTTCAACCAAGAAGAAGGTATCGATTACGAAGAAACCTTCTCACTTGTGGCTCGATTGGAAGCCATAAGGATGCTCCTTGCCTATGCTAGTTGTAATAATTTTAAGTTATTTCAAATGGATGTTAAAAGCGCTTTTCTAAATGGTTTTATTTCCGAAGAAGTTTATGTTGAACAACCTCCTGGATTTGAAAATAATAGCCTCCCTAATCATGTGTTTAGATTAACTAAAGCTCTCTATGGTTTAAAACAAGCCCCAAGGGCTTGGTATGAGAGACTTAGTTCTTTTCTCATTGAAAATAATTTCATAAAAGGCAAGGTTGATACTACATTGTTTATCAAGAATTTTGAAAATAATTTTCTCATTGTTCAGATTTATGTTGATGATATCATCTTTGGCTCTACAAATGAATCTCTTTGTGAATCTTTTGCTAAAACTATGAGTCTTGAATTCGAAATGAGCTTAATGGGAGAATTAACATTCTTCTTAGGTTTACAAATCAAACAACTAAGCAATGACATCTTTATTAGTCAAACTAAATATGCCATGAATTTATTAAAAAGGTTTAACATGAACAACTCAAAGGCTAGTAACACTCCTATGAGCACCTCCACTAAGTTAGAAATTGATGACAGTGGAGAAAGCTTTGATCAAAAAATTTATAGGGGTATGATAGGAAGTTTACTTTACCTCACTGCAACAAGACCAGACATCATGTTCAGTGTAGGACTTTGTGCTAGATTTCAATCAAACCCTAAGATATCTCATCTCAAAGCAGTTAAAAGAATATTTAGATATCTTAATGGTACCACAAATCTAGGATTATGGTACCCAAAATCAGAGAATTTTGAGTTAATTGCTTATGCTGATGCTGACTTTGCTGGCTGTAGATTAGATAGAAAAAGCACATCAGGATCATGTCAATTTTTAGGGCATGCCCTTGTTTCCTGGTCATCAAAGAAACAAAACTCGGTTGCACTATCAACAACCGAAGCTGAATATATTGCAGCAAGTGCATGCTGTGCACAAGTTGTATGGATGAAAAATACCTTAGAAGATTATAAAGTTCATCTCAAAAATATTCCAATTAAATGTGATAACACAAGTGCAATATGCTTAACCAAGAATCCTATACAACACTCAAGAACGAAACATATTGATATTAGACATCACTTTATACGAGATCATGTCACCAATCATGACGTAACCATAGAGTTCATTGATACTAAACATCAACTAGCTGACATTTTTACAAAACCTCTAAGTGAAGAACAATTTGATTTCATTAGAAGAGAATTAGGAATGTTGATATGTCCGAATAGATAAATTTGTTAAAATCATTTTTTTTTTTTCGGACTATATTATCACTTGATTATATGTGAAAATCTGCAACAAAATCTTGTCCGAATGCATCTTATTTATGGAACAGATTTTCTCATACACCTTCATGAAAATTGAGTTTCTGAAATAGATTTGATGAAGTGATTCATGTGTATGTATTCCATCCTGCAAAATCTTTACAATGGATTATAACACAAAGGGGAAGAAGTATTTAAAGCAATCTATGTAAAATTCCTCTATAAGCTTGCTATTATTATTTTCTGGTATCATGATTACTATGCTTTTTGTTGATGACAAAGGGGGAGATATATATATGAATTGATAAACACTGCCATGATTAGAAATACTATGAATGATGCTATGAACACTGCTATGATTATGCCATCCTTGCATCACCAAGAGATATATGAACATGTGCTAAAGTTTGCATTATGCCCTGAGTTGATATCTTATCATGTGAAGAAAATGCAAAACTTGCTAGAATATTTCAAATGTGTGCATCATGTAATAAGTTTCACAGCTTTATATGATAATGTTCAAACTACATGATGAATAGTTACAAACACAATCATACAAACTTGATGATGTATGTCAAGCTCTGACATCATCTTTGAAGAGATACATCATGATGAGTATCATGATGGGAGTATTGATAAGTTTAACTGATCTAACTTATCAATACGTCACTTGAATTCTTAGGTCTTGAATTCAAGGTTGACTTATCTCAACTATGGCATATAGACAGGGGGAGTTAAGGATAACTCCATTATCAATTGATTGTCATCATCAAAAAGGGGGAGATTGTTGAATCTCGGATTTTGATGATGAAGTCAATTGTCATTTGTTGTCTAATCTATGTGTTGAGATAAGTGTGCAGGATTAACTACGATGAAAGATAGACAAGCAGCAGGAGTTGCGCCGGAGTCAAGTTCATGATCACGTTGGGAGTTCGAGAGTTCGACGGAAGTTCGGACGGTCGTCGGAGGTTCTGCGAGAACAGATCCGAGAAGTCCAGAAGCTTGCCAAGCGAAGCTCGTCGGAACTTGCCAAATGGATCGTCGCAAAGTCCAGGAGTTTGCCGGAAGTCCGCAGGAGCATCACCGAGGGTTCATCGGATGATCGACGGAAGTTCGCCGGAAACTCGCCGGAAGGAGCGATTGACGCACCGAAGCAAAGCTGTAGAAGTTGTCTTAGATTTAATCGTAGTTAGCACATTGATTAAGTTGGAAAATGGGAGGTGATCCCATTGGCTTAATCTTGGGGCAATTGGGCCCTTGAAAGATTGAAATTGGGCCGAATGGAATGAACCATTCGGACCCTGATTGCACCAGGAGGTGCAACCGCCCAGGCCAGGAGGTGGCACCGCCTGGGCTAGGCTTCCCAGCGAGACTGGGCGGTGCAACCTCTCCAGCCGGGAGGTGGTACCGCCTGAGCTCAGTCTTCGAGCAAGACTGGGCGGTGCAACCTCCCTGGCAGAGAGGTGGCACCGCCTGAGCTCAGTCTTCGAGCAAGACTGGGCGGTGCAACCTCCCTGGCAGAGAGGTGGCACCGCCTGAGCTCAGTCTTCGAGCAAGACTGGGCGGTGCAACCTCTCTGGCAGAGAGGTGGCACCGCCTGAGCTCAGTCTTCGAGCAAGACTGAGCGGTGCAACCTCCCTGGCAGAGAGGTGGCACCGCCTGAGCTCAGTCTTCGAGCTCTGCCAGGCGGTGCAACCTCTCCAGTCAAGAGGTGCAACCGCCTGATCCCAGAATTCCGAGATTTGATTGTTTTGAGCTCCAAATTTGAATTGGGTTGGGGCCTATAAATTCCCAACCCATTCAGCACTGAAAAGATACAGACCTACACCGAAATCTTGATCTTTTCTGTGATTCTAAGAGCTCAAAAGTGTTGTAAAGCCTTTAAGTCTCCTCCTTCTGTTCTTCAAGTTTTCAGTTGTAAAGTGAGGAGAGAAAGGTCTGTAAAGGTTGTCTCCTGAGCCTGTCAAAAGGAGAGAAACTGTAAAAGGGAAGTTTGGCCTTCGCCTATTGAAGGAAGGCCCCTAGTTGACATCGGCAACCTCGTCGGTGGAGGAAGCCAAAAGTGGAGTAGGTCAAGGCTGACCGAACCACTCTAAATCTCTGGTTTGCGTTTATTTTTGAGCACTTTATCATTACTGCAAACCTCCTTCATTACTACTGCTCTCTGCGCTTTCACGAACAAGTTCTAAGTGCTGTTCTTCCGAATCTGCATTCAGACGTAAATTCGTATTTTCGTACATTACAGTTTACGTTTACGTTTGATTCTGCAGAACTGTCTTCCGTGCTTTTACGAACGAGTTTCTTTGCAGTTTACACTTACATTTTGATCCTAGTGATAACTGCAAACTGTCCTCTGTAATTTTACGAACGAGTTTCAACATTTAGACGTAAAACTGCATTTAGACGTAAATCGGCTTTCCTCGCACAATCATCAGATCTCAGTTCTCGTTTACGTCTTGATTTCAACTGCATACTGCCTTCTGCGAGTATACAAACAAGTTTCAAAGTTCAGACGCAAATCTGCGTTTAAGACGTAAATCTGCGTTTAGACGTAAATCTGCGTCTAGACGTAAATCTGCGTTTAGACGTAAATCTGTTTTTTGCAGATTACTTTTTGAGTTGTACAATAGCAGCACATTGTCTTTATACTTCTGCTTAAACTGCTCCTAGACGCAAACTGTGTTTAGACGCAATCTGCGGTTAGACGCAATCTGCGTTTAGACGCAATCTGCGCTAAGACGCAAACTGCGCTAAGACGCAAACTGTGCTTAGACGCAATCTGAGTTTAGACGCAATCTGCATTTAGACGCAAACTGCGTTTAGACGCTAACTGTGTTTAAACGTAAACTGCAGTAATCTTAGAATCGGCTTTTGCATCAAAATAGTCTTTATCGAACGAACGCAGCTTTTGGTTTTAATCGCTGAAAAATATCCGCTGCACTAATTCACCCCCCCCCCCCTCTTAGTGCTCTCGATCCTAACAGTAGGCAAGATAGCGAATCACGATATAGGTGAGCCATTAGGGACTCGACTAACTCAACCTACACTGAGAATCGGTCACTACCTATAACGATGGAAGGCCATATGGGTCAATCTAATTACCTTATGTTTACCGACTTAATATTGTCGAGAGAAGGGTTTCTTTGATTTTGTCTCCTAATATGATATGTCACACATATACATATTTAATATATATCTACATCGCATACATATATATATATATATATATACATATATACATATACATATATATATATACATATACATATATATATATATATATACATATATATACATATACATATATATATATATACATATATATATATATATACATATACATATATATATATACATATATATATGTATACATATATATACATATATGTATACATATATATACATATATGTATACATATATATACATATATATATATATGTATACATATATATACATATATACATATATATACATATATACATATATATATATATATACATATGTATATATATATATATATATGTATACATATATATATATGTATACATATATATATATATATACATATATATATATATACATATATATATATATATACATATATATATATATACATATATATATATACATATATATATATATACATATATATATATATACATATACATATATATATATATACATATACATATATATATATATACAAATATATATATATATACATATATATATATATACATATATATATATATACATATATATATATATATATACATATATATATATATATATATACATATATATATATATATATATACATATATATACAATCACACATCACATGAGCAATTATACCAAATGATCATGGACCATAGCCTAATATGATCAGGCCCAAGCTAGTGGGCCTAATCACTCACATCAAGATCTATATGTACAGTAGTGCATCTCCATGCCCTATGATCGTCCATCTCATCCTAGTCGGTTCTGTCGGCATCTCGACGCATCTTTATGCATTGTGATCGTCCATCTCGTGGGTCCCGCTATCGCTTCACGCTCTCCCTATGCCTCCTCATGTGATTATAAATTAATCATAGGCACATAGATCCAACAATAAACGAGAAATAAAATGGATGCTCGTAGACCCCAATAATAATAATAATCACAAGTACACACATCACATGGTCCATGATCATCCGTCCATATATCATACATCACATGTATAAATCATCATCATGTAGGAGGACTTTTAGATAATAATATAAAATAATAATCAATTAAACCTTTTAATTAATTAATATTTTTTTGAAATCAGAGTCATGCAAGGAAAATTTTGAATTCTGAGGGGTATTTTTATAATTTGGATAAGGATAGAATCTAGAATTTCTGAAATTTTGAGAGGGTAAAACTATCTTTTGCCCAAAAAACCCTAAGCCCTCTCTTCTTCCTACTTGTTGCGGCCGCCGCCACCCTACCGGTGGCAGCCCTCTGCGGTGGGGGGCAAGGGCGCCGACCCTATGGGTGGCTCACCCGGAGGTGGTGTGCACGCAGGCACCTTTGTTGGGGCTCGCGTGCCAGCCTAGCGGTGCCTTTGCCCACTAGTGCAACGCCCACAAGCGCCACTGCCCCACCGAGTTGGCACCCCTATGGGCCCTACCGTGCTTACCGGTAGTTTCCCCTGTAGGCATTGCCCCCGACGGTGCAGTGCCCGCCCTTGTGGGCAGCATTGCTGGCGGCCTACTGTAGGCAGGCCACCAGTAGGCGACAGCTAGCAACCAGTCGCCTGCATGTAGACAGCCAAGGTTGCAAGCAGCCTTTGACCACTTTTGCATGGGCAAAAAAGGTAGCAACAATTGCACTGCTTTCTCGCCTTTGGTGTCAACGATCTTGATGACAAAAGCTTCTCCAAAACACAACACATATAGTTCAAAACTAATTTTCACCCGAATAACCTGGCTCTATTGGGAAATCTTGGGGGTGACATCATATGCGCAACTGAAGAACATAAAATAAAATCTCCAATTCCCAAAGATATGTTCGTCGTCGTGCGAAGATTGGTGGGCAAAAATCCACGAAATAGAAAAACTATGTGTGAGATAGATTGTGTTACCTAGGGAGATCGTATATCTCTGAATCCTTGCAGATCTCTAGGAGAGGGTGAAGAAGGTCAAGCGCCCTCCTCTCTAGTGGTGATCCACACAACAGGGCTACGATAATGCTCCTCAAAACTCTAGGCCTACTTTGAGGTGGAGAGGAGGAGGAGAATAGGAGAAGGCAACCAAAAAGGCTCTAGCCTATGAATTACTAGTCCCCTCCTATTTATAAAGGTTTCTCGTCAACTTAACCCTAATGGATCCTGCCCTATTGGATATTGGATCTTCATCCAACTACCCAAGCCTCTTAGATTAGTGGATCTCTATCCAATAATCTCTCATGGGCTCTCATTCAATCTCATTCATAGGATCCAATAATTCAGGGGCTTATTAGATATCCAATAAGGTAGGGGCTCCGGCGAATATCGCATATCCAAACCTCTACTCATTGTAATGCCTACCATATATGTGTGACCCTCTAGGCCAAATATCAAGCTGGCCGTGAGTCATACCTGTCAGAACTCCTTCTAGCTCAATGAATTATAATCTCTATAATAATTCACTTGACTCATCAATTGTGGACGTACTAGGCCACTACGCCATAGTCCCGAGATGAAATAAGAGAATCCAATCTATTGGACATGTTTGTCCTCAGTTACCATATACCTATAGTCTCTCATCCATCTAATATCCCAAAGACCATATACAGGGCATGGTATTGTCAGACCCATATGGTTTCTACTAGAGTCTCGCTCTAATTGGATTCTCCCAGAGAACTCTTTCTCTCTCAATTCGAATGACCCTAGCTAGGGATTTGTCTGAGTAAGAACACATGAGACATTCCTCTCATGACATTGAGAGTGGATGATCCTCTTTCGACACTCAATAGCCCTTGTAAGGTTGACTACCACTCTCGATGACCAGTTGTGCTAGATCTAGGATATCCAAACCTATAAGTTCGGTATCAAAGAGTGGAGCACTCATAAAGGACATCCTTAGTGTCTTAAGTCTAAGGACCAGATACACCACTAGGACTATAGAATCACTGTTTTACAATAAGGCATTATCAACCATTCAGCATTATGTAAGCAGATCAATCAGTGAACTCATTCCCCAATGAGCACTTGTATTGTATCCCTAGTGTCCCCACACGAGCAACTATGGGACCAGCTACATTGATCATATGAATGGGTATACAACACACTAGTCTGTCTGGTTAGGATTATTTAGGATCTGTGTTTAAAGGCGAATCGGTCTCTTTATTGTGATCTCATCACGATCTGATTCCCATTGCATAGATCCAAGGATATCACTATATATATATAGCAGGAGGTAGCACCGCCTAGGCTATGTCTCCCAGCGAGACTGGGTGGTGCAACCACCCCAGCCAAGAGGTGGCACCGCCCCGGGCTCAGTCTCCGAGCGAGACTGGGCGGTGCAACCTCTTCTGTTAAGAGGTAGCACCGCAAGAGCTCAAGTTTCGAGCTCTGCCAAGCGGTGCAACCTCCCCAGTCAGGCGGTGCAACCGCCTGAGCTCGGTCTTCGAGCTCTGGCAGAGAGGTGTTACTGCCCCTGATAGAGGTGGCACCGCCTAGAGGCTCAGTCTACGAGCTCTGCCAGGCGGTGCAACCGCCCCAGTCAGGAGGTGCAACCGCCTGATCCCGGAATTCCGGGAATTGAGAGATTTGAGCTCCAAATTTGAACTGGATTGGGGCCTATAAATACCCCACCCATTCAGCACTGAAAGCACATAACACACACTCGAAATCTTGCTGTCTTTCTGTGTTTCTTAGAGCTCAAAACTGCTAGTTCTCCTCTTTCTATTCTTCAAGTTTGAGTTGTAAAGAGAGGAGAGAAAACTTCTGTAAGGGTTGTCTCCTAAGCCCGTCAAAAGGAGTGAATCTGTAAGAGGGTGGTTGGCCTTCGCCTATTGAAGGAAGGCCTCTAGTTGACGTCGGTGACCTCGACGGTGGAGGAAGCCAAAAGTGGAGTAGGTCAAGATTGACCAAACCACTCTAAATCTCGGTTTGCATTTCCTTTGAGTATTTTACCTTCACTGCAAACTTCTCAATAGCTTACTGCCCTCTGCGATTTTATGAACAAGTTTCAAGGTTCAGACGTAAATCTGCGTTTAGACGTAAATCGAGTTTTCTCGTACAATCATCATATTTCAGTTTACGTTTATGTTTTGATTTCAATCATAACTGTTTACTGCCTTCTGCGATCTTACGAATAAGTTTCTAAGTTCAGAATTTTCCGAATCTGCGTTTAGACGTAAATCAGCTTTTCTCGTACGATCATCATATTTCAGTTTACGTTTACGTTTTGATTTCAATCATAACTGCTTACTGCCTTCTGCGATCTTACGAACAAGTTTCTAAGTTCAGAACTTTCTAAATCTGCACTTAGACGTAAATCGTTTTTTATCGAATGAATGCAGCTTTTGTTTTAATCGCTGAAAAATTTCCGCTGCACTAATTCACCCCCCCCTCTTAGTGCTCTCGATCCTAACAATTGGTATCAGAGCCCGATATTTCTCATTTCGGATTTACACCCGAGAGAAATGGCTCTTCATGGCTTTCAAGAGGGCTTATCGGTCTTTCGTCCACCGTTGTTTAATGGATTGGACTACACTTATTGAAAAACTCGAATGAGAGTTTTCTTGATTTCTATGAATTTGGATTTATGGAATATCGTTGAAAACGATTTTCAACTTCCCTCTAAACCGATGAACGAATGGTCGGATTTGGAGAAGAAGTATTTTTCTTTAAACGCAAAGGCTATGAATGCCTTATTTTGCGCTTTAGACAAAAATGAGTTCAATCAGATTTCTACGTGCGAAACGGCTTTTGACATTTGGCGAACACTTGAAATCACGCACGAGGGAACTAGTAGAGTCAAAGACTCGAAAGTTAACATTTTATTGCATGATTTTGAGCTTTTTCGAATGCAACCAAGCGAGACTATAGGCGACATGTACACCCATTTCACGGATGTCGTCAATAGTTTAAGAGCTCTTGGAAAATGTTTTTCGGATTTTGAACTCGTAAACAAGATTTTGTGCTTACTTTCTAAACCTTGGGATTCAAAAGTAACTGCTATTCAAGAATCGAAAAACTTGAACCAATTTCCACTTGAAGAACTAATTGGTTCCTTGATCACATATGAAATGACGTGCAATGCACGTGAAGAACTTGAGAACCACCTTCAAAAAAACAGGAAGGATTTGGGACATAGAACATTTGAAGACCACTCGAGCATAAGCTCAAGTGATGGTGAACTTAAACTACAAATGAAACAAAAATTAAAAAGTAAAAAGAACGGAACTACTTGCTTTGAATGCAAGAAGAAGAACAAAAATTGGGATGAATCGAGCTCCTCTGAAGACGAGGAGAAAATCAACAAAGGCGAGGTGGCAAACTACGCCTTTACGCCTTTCGACGCTGAGATAATCAAAATGCCTTTAATTTACTTCGAAATTACATGATGCTTTTCATGATGCATTTTTCTTTTTCTTTAAATTTTCTTGAAAATTATATTTTTTATAATTTAATAATGAAAATGTAAAAATATGATCATGCTTGTAATTTTGAAAATGATAATGAAAATTGCATGTCTTATGTTAATGCAAGATAGAAATCTAATGATTGTACACCTAGTGAGATTAATCTTATTTATGTGCTTGAGAAGCAAGAATGTATATTTTGATGATTTTCATATTGCTTTTCAATGACGATACATGGCTTTTGTCTAGAAGGCTTGATATTTTTCATTGTCTTTGTTTGTTAAATATGATGTATGGATTTGACATAAGAATAAAGATTTGAGCATACTATTATAAAGTCAATCATATAAATTAAAACTAAAGAAGTTTTAGGCATTTATAAGAATCATTCAAAATTATGTTCAATGAAACCCTGCTTAATGTTGCAATGAAAATATTAAAGTTTTGATACTATGATTTGACGATTTTATGCATGAGATTTTAAAGTTATACATGATGATTTTTGTGATTGATGGTTTTATGATGAAATTAATTTTACGATCCTAAACGTTGATGCATGTTTTCATTTGACATAAATGAAAAGGCATGCTAACATAAAATCGATCACTTAAGATGAAACACTTAAAAAAGGGGAGAAATATATGAATTGATATGATTGCCATATTTGCAATGCTTATATGAATTGATGCTATGATTGCCAAATTTGCATTATGCCATGTTTGCATCATGCGTTAATATATCAAGAACTTGTATCATAATTTTACGCATTGATATCTTACCATGTGATGAAATACTACAATTGATAAACACTTGAAATATAATCCTCTATCTTATTGATTTTTCAATAAATCTATGCTTGTCATATATGAATTTATTGAATGTAATTTTGAGGATGATTTCAGATTTTACAAATGCTTGATTCGTATTTACGACATAAGATACACTTTAAATATGAATCATGCTTCAATCATGTTAAATGCTTCAATCATTTTCTATCTCTAGAGTTCTCTATTTTGATGAAATACAAGTGATAAATTCATTTATAATATCTTGTAAATCACTTGAATTATGAATGAGTTTTTTATGATGTGTTAAAAGAATCACTTAAAAAGAAAATGCTTTTCCCATCTTATCGAGATTAATGATTTCATGATATTGTGTGAATCTCGAAATTGATTTTGATGAAATAGTAATAACGTTATTCATGTTATGAATCTCAAAAATGATAATATGCTTCATGTGATAATATGAATACATGAAACACTTATGATATGATTTTTATACAATTCCATGTATTAATAAAATATTTATCTCATCATCCAATAACTCTTCTTGATATTCCTTATGAGATGAAATGAAATAATGCATGAAATACAAATGAGGAGTTAATGATCATGCATAATAAGGATGTAATGAATTCTGACATTTAGATATCATCGTTTGAATATCTATGATCATGTTGCCAAAATGATATATCATGAATGCTTGAATATCATGTTTGATATGCTCATGATGATGATTGATTTTTCGGTATCAAAAAAATGAAATGTAATGTTAATGAATTTGTGCATTGAAACTATAATGATGCACAAATAAGAATGATTACTTACCTTTGTCATGATTTAGAAATTGATGTAAAGGGTTTTTCCCTTCGTTTTGACAATGACAAAGGGGGAGATAGATTGCTAGCACAATTCAAGAAAAAGGCAAAAATTATAAAGGAGAAGAAATTGCTATCTTGAACATCACCGATAATTGCTAGCTTGAAATGTCAAGAAAATGTAAAAACTTGTTTATTTTCTTGCACATCTAAAGAGAAGATGCAAATGTAACACTTGCCAAATTGTTTGCTTGCCTCATGTAAAACATCATCTCTTGCTAGTTTGGCATTTTGTTAGCTTGCACTTTGCAAAGAAAGCAAAAATGACACTTCTCAAAAGAGAAGAAAGAGCTTGTTATCTTGAACATCACAAGCTTGCCAAACAAAAAAATTACAAAAGTGCTATCTTGCCTATCTCAAGAAGCAAAACTTGCATATCGTAAAAATTTGCTAGCTTGCAACTTGCATATTTCAAGAAGCAAGAGTTGCCTTCTTGAACATCTCTAAATTGCTAGCTTGCAAGTTCTAAAATGTTGCAACATTAGTAGCTTGCATGTTATAAAAGTGCTATCTTATATGCTGTAAAACTTGCATATCTAAAACTTGATAGCTTGAATGTTCTAAGCATGATGTAACATTTGCTAAATTTTCTGGCTTCAAAACTGCATGATGATAAAACTTGATATTATGTTTTTCATGCAATGAGTTGAACTAATATCACAAACACTTGATTGTGGTACTTCTCCTTTTTGTTGATGACAAAGGGGGAGAAGTATGTTGATGACATGACATGTTATGCATAAGTTTATGCATAAGTTCATGATGACGTGTTGCAAGTATTCATGATGAATATTGCAATGACTTGAATTCAGTTTGAATTCAAGATTCTATCAATATGGCATATTGATAAGGGGAGTTTGTTTAAACTTCGGGAGTTAAGGTTAACTCCGTCGTCAAGTAGTTGTCATCATCAAAAAGGGGGAGATTGTTGAATCTCGTATTTTGATGATGAAACCACTTGATATATGTTTATGATTTAATCTGCGTTTTGAGTGACGTAGGATGCTTCGATCAGGATTGTTGAATCTCGGATTTTGATGATGAAATCAATTGATGGGTTAATTGATCTAATCCATATTATTGAGTTAAGTGTGCAGGATTAACTACGATAACCAGAAAACACAAAGCAAGAATACCGGAGTCAAGATCGATGGACGTTTAAGAGTCCGAAGAATCGTCGGAGATGCTGCCGGAACCAACCGAGAAGAAATCAGGAACCTATCGAAATTTTCGGAAGTTCGCCGAAGAGATCGTCGGAGGTTCACGGAGATCACCGAGAAGGCTCGGCTACTCGTTAAAGTCATCACAAGATCGGGAGCTTGATGGGAGTCCGTCGGAAGAAGTTCGTCGGAAAGCTCGCCGGAACAAGACTCGACGTTCGCGGTTAAAAACTTGCTTAGGATATTTTTTTTGTGTTATGTAGTTCACCTGTAATTAGGATTAGGATTAAGAGATAATCCTATATCCTGGTTAGGGGCCAACTGGGCCCAAAGTCAGATTTGGTTTGGGCTAAAATTAAGCCAAACCAATGAATCGGAGAGCTAGGCGGTGGCACCGCCTGGCTGGGCGGTGAAACCGCCCAGCACCCGAGAGCTGGGCGGTGACACCTCCTTGGCTAGGCAGCTGCACCGTCCAGCACCCGAGCACTGGGCGGTGGCACCGCTTGGCTGGGCGGTGACACCTCCAACACCGGGAACCCTAAGAGAATTCAAATTTTGGAGCCCAAATTTGAATCCTCTTGAGGCCTATAAATACCCCTCAAATCTCAGCTGAGATAACAACTTTTGAGAAGCATTTTGATTGAGAGAAAAGTCTTAGAAAGTCTTAGCAAGTCTTGTTTTCAATTTGCTAGAGAGTTCTCCTCCTTTCTTATTGAAAATTTGTAAGAGGTTGAACTGCTTGTAAAAGATTGTAAGAGGGGTGTTTACCCTTCCATTTCAAGAGATTTGCTAGTGGAAGGTGGGAGCCTCATCGAAGAGGGGCATCGCAAGTGGAGTAGGTCATTTGACCGAACCACTCTAAAAATCGGCGTAATCTCTGGTTTGTATTTTATTATTGTCATTTACATTACTGCAAATCTTCTTACTGCTTTAGTTCCTTATTACCCTTGCTGTGCAACTTTAAGAATACACTTTCAAGTTAAACTTTTCAAGTTCCGTTCTTATCGTATGAAAGATCTTGTTAAAATCGAAGTTTTAATCCGCTGCACTAATTCACCCCCCCCTCTTAGTGCCGCTCCGATCCTAACAAGTGGTATCAGAGCGAGGTTATCTCTCATATTTGGTTTAATACCCAAGAGAGATGGCTTACTCCGGCATGCAAGAGGGCCACTCTATTGCACGACCACCTTTGTTTAATGGGTCGGATTACACATATTGGAAGACTCGCATGAGGATCTTCCTCATTTCTATGGACTTTGAGCTTTGGTCTATTGTTGAGAATGAATTTCAAAAATCTTCTCTTCCAATGAACGAATGGAATGAATCGGAGAAGAAGGTTTTTGCTTTAAATGCAAAGGCTATGAATGCCTTGTTTTGTGCATTATACAAAAACGAATTTAATCGTGTTTCAATGTGTGATTCGGCTTTTGATATTTAGAGAACTCTTGAGGTCACTCATGAAGGCACTAGCCGAGTGAAAGAGTCCAAAATCAACATCCTTGTGCACTCTTACGAACTTTTCCGAATGAAACCAAGTGAGTCCATCGGAGACATGTACACCCGGTTTACGGATGTCATCAATGGACTCAAAGCTCTTGGTAAAGATTTTACTAACTTTGAACTAGTAACTAAAATCTTAAGATCCCTCCCTAAAAGTTGGGATCCAAAAGTTACGGCCATTCAAGAGGCCAAAGACCTTAAAGCATTCCCTCTTGAAGAACTCATTGGGTCTCTAATGACCTACGAAATGACATGTCAAGCTCATGACGAGCTCGAGAACCCCCTTCCAAAGAACAGGAAGGATATGACACTCAAATCACAAGAAGACCACTTGAAAGGAACATCAAGTGATGAGGACAGTGACAATGACATTGCACTTTTGACTCAAAAATTTTAAAAATATTTAAGAAAGAACAAACTTAAAAATAATATAAAAAATAAATTTGAACAAAAGAAGGACCAAGTGATTTGCTATGAATGCAAAAAACCGGGACACTACAAGAACGATTGTCCTCAAGCCAAAAAGAGGACATCAAAGAAGAAGGCGCTCAAGGCAACATGGGATGATTCAAGCGCGTCCGAAGAAGAGGAGTCCAACACCGAGCAAGTTGCTCATTACGCGCTAATGGCTTTAAAAGAAGAGGTATGTGATTTATTTAATGAAGATTTATCTTTTGAAGAACTCTCTATCGCTTTTCATGAATTATTTGATGAATGTAGAACTGTTAGCAAGAAGTTAAGTATCTTAAAGAAAGAGCATGCTTTGCTACAAGATAAGTTTGATAGTCTTCAAACTCCTCCATACTCTAAGTGTGAGAATTTAGAAGCAATAAAAAAATGAAAATTTGTTTCTTAAGGAAACCTTAAACAAGTTTAAGGTTGGTAGCAAACGATTAGATATGATCCTTGCACACAAGGGTCACATCGCAAATAGAAATGAAATTGGATTTGTAAAAGGATTACATCAAAATCCTACCACTTTCAAAAAAGGACCTACATTACATGTTTCCTCTTATATGAAATGCAACTTCTGTTGCAAATCCGGACATATTGCCTACAAATGTCCATTTAGGAAAATTAGTTCACAAAAATTAATATGGGTTCCTAAAGGAACTATAAATGATTCAAAAATAAATAACAAGGTTAGTGGGTCAATTTTTGAGGCACCCAAAATCAAATGGGTACCTAAAAATCATCCTCTTTTGTAGACAAACCCACAAGCTAGGAGCAAGAGATGGTATCTCGATAGTGGATGCTCAAGACATATGACTGGAGATCCATCTCATTTCTCTATGCTCACTAGCAAAGAAGAAGGGTACGTCACCTTCGGAGACAACAACAAAGGCAAAATCATTGGCAAGGGAACTATTGGTAACAAATTTAGTTTTTCCATTGATGATGTTTTACTAGTTGATGGATTAAAACATAATCTCTTGAGTATTAGTCAACTATGCGATAAAGGTTATATCGTTAGATTTGAATCAAATATGTGCATTATTGAAAAACCAAATCATAACATGACTATGATTGCTTTAAAACAAAATAATGTCTATACCATCAATCTTGATGAACTAAGTAATGAAATGTGTTTCTCCGCCGTGAATGATGATGCTTGGCTTTGGCATAGGAGATTAGGTCATGCAAGCATGAAAACAATATCGAAAATCTCATCTCAAGAATTAGTACGAGGGATTCCGAATATGAAGTTTATTAAGGATAAGGTATGCGATGCATGTCAACTAGGCAAACAAATAAAAACAAGCTTCAAACCAAAAAATCAAATTAGCACCACTAGACCATTACAATTGATCCATTTGGACTTATTTGGACCAATTGATACAACAAGTCTAGGTGGAAGCAAATATGCTTTCGTGATTGTGGATGACTACTCTAGATACACTTGGACCTATTTCTTAGCTCACAAAAGTGATTGCTTCAAGTGTTTCTCTAAATTTTGTAAACTCACTCAAAACGAAAAAGGCTTCATGATTTCATCAATTCGGAGTGATCACGGTGGTGAATTCCAAAACCGCGACTTTCAAAATTTTTGCGAAGTTAATGGGTACAATCACAACTTCTCAACTCAAAGAAATCCTCAACAAAATGGAGTAGTTGAAAGGAAAAATAGAAACCTACAAGAAATGGCAAGAACTATGTTAAATGAACATAGTTTACCCAAATATTTTTGGGCCGAAGCCGTAAATACGGCTTGTTATATCATGAATAGGGTCATAATAAGACCATCTCTATCAAAAACTCCCTATGAATTATGGAATAAAAAAAAACCAAATATTTCTTATTTTAAAGTTTTTGGTTGTAAATGCTTCATTTTAAATGAAAAGGATGCCCTAGGTAAATTTGATGCTAAATCCGATGAAGGCATTTTTCTTGGTTACTCCTCCGTTTCTAAGGCCTTTCGTGTCTTTAACAAAAGGACCTTAGTAATAGAAGAGTCTATTCATGTAGTTTTTAATGAAATTTCTGATTTAAAGAAAAATGATTTTGATGATGATCTTGATTTTGATAATTTGAATTTAAACGAACCCCCTCCTCAAAATAGCCATTTGAATGCATCTTCTTTCGAAATTTCTTTACCCAAAGAATGGAAGTATGTAGATGCTCATCCAAAGGAGCTAATTATAGGAGATACAACAAAAGGGGTTCAAACTCGTTCTTCTTTCAAGAATTTTTGTGCTAACGCCGCTTTCCTTTCTCAAATTGAACCTAAATGCATTGACGAAGCCTTAAAAGATGATTTTTGGGTCATTGCAATGCAAGGAGAATTGAACCAATTTGAGAGGAATGAGGTATGGAAGCTTGTTCCTAGACCAAGTGACCACTTAGTCATAGGTACTAAGTGGGTCTTTAGAAACAAGCAAGACGAAAATGGTATCGTGGTTAGAAACAAGGCTAGATTAGTGGCCAAAGGTTTCAACCAAGAAGAAGGTATCGATTACGAAGAAACCTTCGCTCCCGTAGCTCGATTAGAAGCCATAAGGATGCTCCTTGCCTATGCTAGTAGTAATAATTTTAAACTATTTCAAATGGATGTCAAAAGTGCTTTCTTGAATGGTTTTATTTCCGAAGAAGTATATGTCGAACAACCTCCCGGATTTGAAAATTCTCTTCTTCCTAATCATGTATTCAAATTGACTAAAGCTCTCTATGGCTTGAAACAAGCTCCTAGAGCTTGGTATGAAAGGCTTAGTTCCTTTCTTATTTTAAATAATTTTACCAAAGGCAAGGTTGATACTACATTGTTTATTAAATATTTTGAAAATAATTTTCTTATTGTGTAAATTTATGTTGGCGATATTATTTTTGGCTCTTCGGATAAATCACTATGTGAATCATTTGCCAAATGTATGAGTCATGAATTTGAAATGAGTTTAATGGGTGAATTAACTTTCTTTTTAGGATTACAAATCAAACAACTTAGTGATGGTATATTTCTTAACCAATCCAAATATATATTAGAATTGTTAAAACGATTTAACATGGATAATTCAAAAGCAATAAACACCCCTATGAGTACTGCGACTAAGTTAGATATGGATGAAAATAGTGAAAATTTCGATCAAAAAACATATAGGGGAATGATAGGTAGTCTACTCTACCTCACCGCGACTGGACCAGATATTATGTTTAGTGTAGGACTTTGCGCTAGGTTTCAATCTAATCCTAAATTATCTCATCTAAAGAGTGTTAAAAGAATATTTAGGTATCTTAAAGGAACTCTAAATTTAGGATTATGGTATCCAAAATCTGAAAAATTCGATCTAATAGCTTATGCAGATGCCGATTTTGGCGGATGCAGGATAGATAGAAAAAGTACATCCGGAACATGCCAATTTTTAGGACATGCACTTGTTTCTTGGACTTCCAAGAAACAAAATTCAGTTGCACTATCTACGGCGGAAGCCGAATACATTGCTGCAAGTGCATGTTGTGCACAAGTCATTTGGATGAAAAATACATTAGAAGACTATGGAATTCACTTTAAAAACATTCCCATAAAATGTGATAATACTAGTGCCATATGTCTTACTAAAAATCCAATTCAGCACTCTAGAACTAAGCACATCGACGTTAGGCATCATTTCATACGCGATCATGTCCTTAACAATGATGTTGTTCTAGAATTCATTGACACAAAGCATCAATTAGCAGATATATTTACAAAAGCTTTGAATGAAGACCAATTTGAATTCATTAGAAGGGAATTAGGTATGTTAAATTGTCCCTAAGAATAAACTTGTTTGAATGGATTTTCCGTAAAGTTTTTCATTCTCTCTCCGTTCCTCGGTGACTTGTTAAATTATCTTATCCTATCTTGAGTCAAACACCGCTGATCAAGATTAATGATTTTATGATAATTTGAATCTCAAAATTAATTTTGATGGCTTGATTATGAGTTTCAAGTTGACGAATTGAATTTGAATGGATTTGTATTCGAATTATGATCTTGACTTATTGGAGTTACTACTTAAATTTTTTTTTTCTTATCCCAATCTCTTCTTTGTACATCTACAATTTTTGTTATTTATAAAAAGAAGAGATTTGATAATATGGATGAATGCTGAATTTTCCTTTAAGATGAACTCTGCGTAAATATTTTAGCATACTTAATTTTGAATGATAAAATCTTTGTATGATCAATGATAATATAGATGAGTGATGTATGATCAATGATAAAATCTTTGTATGATAAATTATGTGCTTCAAGTCTCATTCTCTTTTTGTTGATGACAAAGGGGGAGAAAAGTGATGACTTGTATCATTTTAATAGCATGACTTATATGAATTGCAAAAGCTTGTGTGATATGAATGTCTTATATGCCTTGCAAAATCCTTGAGAATATCACAAGATTGATTGATCATATTGAAAGCATGCCTTACATCGATATCATGAAATTCATGTTGGAAATCTTTATCTCCTATCGTAGTAAAAATTGTCCCATATCATTTGACTTATGATTTTCATCGAAGTTTCGCATTTACTATTGCTTAATGAGAATAACGATAAGCTCTACGGTTAGAACTTATCGGTTTCTGCTTGAATTCAATGGATGAAATTCAAGTGTTTTCATCTTCTCATAATATGGCATATAGATAGGAGGAGTTATGTTTAACTCCGTCATCAATTGATTGTCATCATCAAAAAGGGGGAGATTGTTGAATCTCAGATTTTGATGATGAAATCAATTAATGGGTTAATTGATCTAATCCATATTATTGAGTTAAGTGTGCAGGATTAACTATGATAACCAGAAAACACAAAGCAAGAATACCGGAGTCAAGATCGATGGACGTTTAAGAGTCCGAAGAATCGTCGGAGATGCTGCCGGAACCAACCGAGAAGAAATCGGGAACCTATCGAAATTTTCGGAAGTTCGCCGAAGAGATCGTCGGAGGTTCACGGAGATCACCGAGAAGGCTCGGCTACTCGTTAAAGTCATCACAAGATCGGGAGCTTGATGGGAGTCCGTCGGAAGAAGTTCGTCGGAAAGCTCGCCGGAACAAGACTCGACGTTCGCGGTTAAAAACTTGCTTAGGATGTTTTTTTTGTGTTATGTAGTTCACCTGTAATTAGGATTAGGATTAAGAGATAATCCTATATCCTGGTTAGGGGCCAACTAGGCCCAAAGTCAGATTTGGTTTGGGCTAAAATTAAGCCAAACCAATGAATCGGAGAGCCAGGCGGTGGCACCGCCTGGCTGGGCGGTGAAACCGCCCAGCACCCGAGAGCTGGGCGGTGACACCTCCTTGGCTGGGCGGTTGCACCGTCCAGCACCCGAGCGCTGGGCGGTGGCACCGCTTGGCTGGGCGGTGACACCTCCAGCACCGGGAACCCTAAGAGAATTCAAATTTTGGAGCCCAAATTTGAATCCTCTTGAGGCCTATAAATACCCCTCAAATCTCAGCTGAGATAACAACTTTTGAGAAGCATTTTGATTGAGAGAAAAGTCTTAGAAAGTCTTAGCAAGTCTTGTTTTCAATTTGCTAGAGAGTTCTCCTCCTTCTTTCTTATTGAAAATTTGTAAGAGGTTGAATTGCTTGTAAAAGGTTGTAAGAGGGGTGTTTACCCTTCCATTTCAAGAGATTTGCTAGTGGAAGGTGGGAGCCTCATCGAAGAGGGGCATCGCAAGTGGAGTAGGTCATTTGACCGAACCACTCTAAAAATCGGCGTAATCTCTGGTTTGCATTTTATTATTGTCATTTACATTACTGCAAATCTTCTTAATGCTTTAGTTCCTTATTACCCTTGCTGTCAACTTTAAGAATACGCTTTCAAGTTAAACTTTTCAAGTTCCATTCTTATCGTACGAAAGATCTTGTTAAAATCGAAGTTTTAATCCGCTGCACTAATTCACCCCCCCCTCTTAGTGCCGATCCGATCCTAACAAGGATGAGACAATTAAAGCAGGAAAATCATGTTATGCCGGAGGAACATGTTAGAAGATTGGACGTCGGGCCGGTGGAACGGTCGACGTATCGACAGAAGGCTTCGGGCCATGGACTCGGGCATCGGGCCAAGAAGAGCGGGTATTGTGCCAAGGATATCGGAGTTGCAGAGTCAACTGGCCGATTGGGCAATAGGTTGCAGGAAAGGACGATGCGCCGAAGAATCGGACGAAGCGTCGAGGGACCAATGACATGCCGGATAACTTGGTTAATTACTTAGGATTAATTGTCTCGATCAATGTTTTTGTTTTGAGTGTGCAGGATTAACTACGATGAAAGTAAGACATGCAGCAGGAGTTGCGCCGGAGTCATGACAATGATCACGTTGGGAGTTCAAGAGCTCGACGGAAGTTCGAACAGTCGTTGGAGGTTCTACGGGAACAAATCCGAGAAGTCCAGAAGCTTGCCAAAGGAGCTCGTCGGAACTTGCCAAGTGGATCGTCACAAGTCCAGGAGTTTGCCGGAAGTCCGCAGGAGGATCACCGAGGGTTCGTCGGATGATCGACGGAAGTTCGCCGGAAACTCGCCGGAAGAAGCGATTGACGCACCGGAGCAAGCTGCAGAATATGTCCTAGGAAATAATCGTAGTTAGCACATTGATTAAGTTAGAAATGGGAGGTGATCCCATTAGCTTAATCTTAGGGCAATTGGGCCCCTGAAAGAATCAAATTGGACCGAATGGATTAACCCATTCGGACCCTGATTGCTGTGGGAGGTGCAACCGCCCAAGCCAGGAGGTAGCACCGCCCAGGCTATGTCTCCCAGCGAGACTGGGCGGTGCAACCGCCCCAGCCAAGAGGTGGCACCGCCCCGGGCTCAGTCTCCGAGCGAGACTGGGCGGTGCAACCTCTTCTGTCAAGAGGTAGCACCGCCAGAGCTCAAGTTTCGAGCTCTGCCAAGCGGTGCAACCTCCCCAGTCAGGTGGTGCAACCGCCTGAGCTCGGTCTTCGAGCTCTGGCAGAGAGGTGCAACCGCCCCTGACAGAGGTGGCACCGCCCAGAGGCTCAGTCTTCGAGCTTTGCCAAGCGGTGCAACCGCCCCAGTCAGGAGGTGCAACCGCCTGATCTCGAAATTCCGGGAATTGACAGATTTGAGCTCCAAATTTGAACTCGGTTGGGGCCTATAAATACCCCACCCATTCAGCACTGAAAGCACAAAACACACACTCGAAATCTTGCTGTCTTTCTGTGTTTCTTATAGCTCAAAACTGCTAGTTCTCCTCTTTCTATTCTTCAAGTTTGAGTTGTAAAGAGAGGAGAGAAAACTTCTGTAAGGGTTGTCTCCTAAGCCCGTCAAAAGGAGTGAATCTGTAAGAGGGTGGTTGGCCTTCGCCTATTGAAGGAAGGCCTCTAGTTAACGTCGGTGACCTCGACGGTGGAGGAAGCCAAAAGTGGAGTAGGTCAAGATTGACCGAACCACTCTAAATCTCGGTTTGCATTTCCTTTGAGTATTTTACCTTCACTGCAAACTTCTCAATAGCTTACTGCCCTCTGCGATTTTACGAACGAGTTTCAAGGTTCAGACGTAAATCAGCGTTTAGACGTAAATCTGCGTTTAGACGTAAATCGGGTTTTCTCGTACAATCATCATATTTCAGTTTACGTTTATGTTTTGATTTCAATCATAATTGTTTACTGCCTTCTGCGATCTTATGAATAAGTTTCTAAGTTCAGAATTTTTCGAATCTGCGTTTAGACGTAAATCGGCTTTTCTCGTACGATCATCATATTTCAGTTTATGTTTACGTTTTGATTTCAATCATAACTGCTTACTGCCTTCTGCGATCTTACGAACAAGTTTCTAAGTTCAGAACTTTCTAAATCTGCACTTAGACGTAAATCGTTTTTTATCGAACGAACGCAGCTTTCGTTTTAATCGCTGAAAAATTTCCGCTGCACTAATTCACCCCCCCCCTCTTAGTGCTCTCGATCCTAACATTTATATATATATATATATATATATATATATATATATATATATATATATATATATATATATATATATATATATATATATATATAATTGTATATATATATATATATATATATATATAATTGTATATATATATATATATATATATAATTGTATATATATATGTATATATATACACATATATATATATATATAATTGTATATATATATGTATATATATACATATATATATATATACATATATATATATATATATATGTATATATATATATATGTATATATATGTGTATATATATATGTATATATATGTATATATACATATATACATACATACATACATACATATATACATACATACATATATATATACAAACATACATATATATATATATACATATATATATATATTTATTTATTTATTTATATTGAATCTCATATTTTGATGAGAAAATCAATTGATATGTTTGTGATCTAATCTGAGTTTTGATTGTCGTAGGACTAGATTCGATCAAGGAGAAGCCAATTGATTAAAGCAAGAGGAATCACATGTTGGGCTAGAGTGAACATTTCAGATGATTGGACGTCGGATTGCAGGATCGGTCGATGTGTCGGCAGAAGGCTTCGTGCCTTAAATTCGGGCATCGGGCCGAAGGAGCGGACACTGCGCCTAGGAAATCGGAATTACGGAGGTCAACTAGTCGATTGGGCATTAGGTTGGAAGAGAGGATGATGTACCGAAGATTTGAAGGAAGCTTTGAACCAATGACTTGACCGGACAACATTTGATGAGCTTTATTATAATTGTCTAGATCGAAGTATGTTTTAGGTCTAATTGAGTCAGTATTGGGAGTAAAACAATGCCAACTCAATTAGGAGCCAATTAGGCCTAAATTATGAGTGATTTGGGCTCATTGGATGGCCCATTCAATGACCCAAATGTTGGGCCAAGCGGTGGCATCGGCAGAATTGGTAGTAGAGCCGCCTATGAGTTGGAAAACTCGAAAAACCCAATCTCCGAGGCTTTCAAGCAATGGTACCACTAGTCTAAGCGGTGGTAGCTCCCAGACAAAGTCTCCAAAGTGGTAGCACTGCTAGATTGGGCGGTGGTACTGTCCAATGTCAAGTTGCAGGTAGTGGTACCACCCGGACTCTGAAATCTTAGGGATTTGAATTTTGGGCTCCAAATTTGAATCCATTTAGGGCCTATAAATATGTTAGAACCCTTACAGATTCTAAACTTGGGGTTGATCTCTTTAGGGGATCGGCCTCCTTAGAACTCTATAGGGGTTCCTCCCTCCAAGTTGCTGCTCAAAGGCTGTAGAAAAGATTCATCTATTGCTTATCAAAAGAGGAGGAATACATGGCTATTTATAGGGTTTTTAAACCCTAACTCCTAATAGGACTCTTATTCAAGACTCCTACTTCTAACCAACTCCTAATAGGACTTCCACTCAAGACTCCTATTCCTTTACAACTCCTAATTCTTCTCTAAGAAACAACCTCCTAACCCTAGCCGGCCTCTTCACCTCTTTAATAGGGGTCGACTTAGGTAGGTTTTACATGAATGTCCCTCTCAATTAGGACTCTCCTAGCTAGAGTCCTAATAAACCCGCCCTTTTCAAATCAGCCTTGTCCTCGAGGCTGACGATTCATAAATTTTGAGAATTTGATCTTCAAGTCGCCATAGTTCTCCCAAGTGGCATCTTTTGTTGGTAGGTTCACCCACTGTATTAGCACTTTAGTAGTGGGTCATCGTCGTCGAGTCACGATCCATCGATCAATAATGGTACTTGGCTGGGTCTGGAGTTCTCCTTGGATAGTCATATTTGGCGGGTGGCTTTGTGGGTGATATGTCATACTCCTTTTCAATTTAGTACCCTGCATATAGAATAACTTTATCCAAAATCTGCTCGTAAAGATGCAAGTAGAATTTATCATAAACACAATGTGTCCCTTATAGTGTAATTTTTTTGAGTCCCAATTGTAATGAGCCACGGGGCTTGGTGCTTCCTCCAAATTTTTTATAATCTTACTAGTCTCTGAATCTTCCTGCCATTCCATCTTAATATCCTCAAATAAGTCGCTGGTCGGAAGTGAAACGATCGAAACTTCAGCTTGCTTGGGTAGTTGTGAAAGCAATCTGCAAGAATATTCTCTTTCCCCTTTTTGTAAGTTATTTCATAATCAAATCCAAGAAGTTTCGTAACCCATTTTTGCTGCTCAGGGGATGATATCTTTCGCTCCAAAAAGTACTTGAGGCTCTTATGGTCGGTTTTAATTTGAAATCGTCGACCAATCAAGTAGGGTATCCACCTCGTTGCTGCGCACACAATGGCGAGCATCTCCTTATCATATATTGACTTATTTTGATGGGAGGGAGATAATGTCTTGCTAGTATATGTGAGTGGTCGACCATCTTGCATGAGAATGGCTCCAATTCTGACTCCAGATGCGTCGGCCTCAATAATAAAGGGTCAGTTGAAATCTGGTAGTGTTAGCAACCGCGTCGTTGTCATGGCTGCCTTAAGTTTGTCGAAGGAAGCGGAGGCTCTGTCCAACCATTGGAAGACATCTTTTTCCAGTAAGGAAGTAAGTGGTGCATTGATCTTTACATAGTTTTTCATGAACTTGCGGTAGTAGCCTATTAAACCCAGAAAGCCATGTAGCAATTCTATGTTTCTCAGGGTCGGCCAATTTTGCATTGCTCCAATTTTAAAGGGGTCCATTGCCACACCTTCCTCTGATATGATATGCCAAAGATATTCCACCTTCTATTGAAGAAAGCAAAAATTCGTAGTGGTTGTTGTGTGTTCAAAAGGTGGTTTTTGGTATGTCTTCTTCGCACGCTTGTATTTGATGATACCCGGATCAAAGGTCCAGCTTTGTGAAGATTTGTGCTCCCTTTCATCTAGCAATTCATCTACTATTGGAATAAGGTATTTGTCCCTGATGGTTATGCCATTGAGAGCTCGGTAATCAACACATATTCGCCTTGTTCCGTCCTTCTTGCGTACAAGTAGCACCGGTGAAGAGTAGAGGTTGCAACTTGGCCGAATAACTCCTGTTTCGAGCATCTCTTTTACAATCCTTTCTATTTCATCCTTCTAGAGATGTGGATACTGATATGGCTGAGCATTTGCTGAAGATTTGCCTGGAAGAATCGTTATACAATAATCATGCCGACGGGTAAGAGGTAGGTTACACGGTTCGTCAAATATATTTGAAAATTCAGCAAGCAAAGGAAGTAGATTTGGATCTTCAAATTCTATTGGCTCTCCCTTAGTTTGATGCTCAAGTTGTACCAAAAAGCCACTGCATGCTATATGCAAAACCTTCTCCATTTGTTGCGTTGTTATGTCGCCCCCATGTTTCCCGTGCAATGTCACCTGTTTCTCCTTACTATAAAATTTCATAATTAGTTTCATAAAATTCCAGGAAATATCATCTAATGTCATCAACCATTTAATTCTGAGCATGGCCTCATGATTGTTAAGAGGGAGAAGGAAGAAATCTGCAATTATCTCTTGGTCCTGCGGCAATAGTTTCTCTTGCGGGCGCCTACGATCACAATTCAAAATCCATCCGTCGGTGACCTTAACATCAAACTTGCAGCGATTCTCGATAGGTAATGCTATTCGAACAGCAAGCTTACTATTTAGGAAGTTAGTAGTACTGCCAGTGTCGATGAGAACAGTGATCGGTTGTTGTTTAAGAAGGCCTCCAACTTTCATCGTTTGCGGGTTTGAGCAGCTGGCTAGTGCGTGTACTTTAACGTCAGTCGGTTGTGGCTATTCTTCTGCATCTTCTTTATGTTCAAGGTTCTCTTCTGAATGTTCAATGACCTCTTCTTCTATTGGTTCAATCATAAGAAGTCTCCCTTTACTACAGCGATGCTCACGGCTCCACGGCTCGTCGCAATGCCAACATAACCCCTTCGCATATTGTTCCCAAAGCTCTTCTCTTATTAACCTCTTTCGTGTAGGGACTCGGTCGATAGTAGGGAGGGCTGAGGGCTTCAATATTGCTGGTTGAGGAGCGACATTAGTCCTCCGAGCTTCATGGTTCAATTGCTCCTCTTGATGTCATGCGAAAGAGATGGTTGCCATAAGCATGTACGGTTGTCGCGCTTTAACTTCTCCTCGGATCTCCAGCTTCAAGCCCTCAATGAAGGTCCTCAATAGCTGTTTTTGAGACCAATCATGATTTTGATTAGATAACCTTTCAAACCTGGTTTGGTACTCCTGAATGGTGGAGGTTTGTCGGATCTTTGCTAGTTGTTCGTCAATATTCTCGTAATCGGTTGGTCTGAAGCGAATCAGCAGTCCTTCTTTGAATTGTTGCCATAAAAAGACTCCATAAGTATGTTCAAACTGTTCAAACTACTATATAGCATCCCCTTCAAGATGTATAGCTGTAATTTTCACCAGCATATCTGCGGTTTTGTGGTACCGAAAATATCACTCCACGCGTGAGATCTTACCAAACGGGTCTCCTTCTTCCTATCTAGGGAAGTCCACCCTCATGCGTGGATAGTTGGAATCGATCATAAAACCTCCCATCTTTTGGAAGTCATCTCTTCGGGCTTGGTGCGATTGGGCAGAGCTCTCTCCTTGATGTGATTTCTTCAGGCTTAGTGGTCGGCCCAATCTGAGTTCAGTAAAGAGTGTCCGAATCGTATCCTCCATTCGTGCCTCAAAGGCTTCGAATTTAGCATTGATTACCTCCTTAGATGACATAGTATATGCCGCCAAATCTGTAATGTTAAAATCTCTCTTTTGTTGTCGGGTTAAAGGCATGTATTGGTTGAGAGCGGTGATGGTCGAAAGGGTTGGTGGATTGGTAGATGTAGGCTATGGTTTAGGCTTGTTTTGTGGCTATTGTGAGTGCAGTTTGAGGGTGTGGTTTGGTGAAGTTTTAGGGCTGTGGATGAAAGTTTTGGATCTGTGGTAGATGGTAGCAAAGGTTTGATAGAAATCAGTGGAAGTTGCAGCAAGTATGTGTCGTCTTGTAAGAGTAGAATTATCGTCGAAGAAACAACGGTTTCTCGACGTAATTTTCACCAAAAACTTGAGAGAATTGAGGAGGGAATTGATAGCAAAATCACAATTTATATGATAGCAAGGATGTCTAATTTAATCAAGAAAATTTTGGCAGTATAATAGCAAGGAAATTGGTGCAAGTTGTGATTGCAGAATTCTCGTCGAAAATTTTCAGCGGTTTATGACAAAAATTTGCTGCAACACAAAATCGTTTTTAGAGATGAATTCCTTAATAAATCAATCTTAGATGGAAGCCAAGATGATCTATGAAGTGTATAAGAAATTTCATTCAAAAAATATTGCGAATAGATGGGTTAAGGCAACAATATGCGGCTGAAATTTTCTGTAGCACATATTTTTAAGTATAGCAGATTGGACGTAAAAGATCAGTGGTTTATATTGAGAATTTTTTGATGAAACTAAAGGGAAATCCACTGTTAGGAAGTGTCAAAGCTATCATAAAAATTTCTAGAGATTTGGATAGAAACAACATAGTATCAAGATCAAACAAACAGTGCTATGCGGCTGAAATTTTACAGTGCAGATTTTCAAGTATAGCAGATTAGACGTAAAATATCAATGGTTTATATTGAGAATTTTTTTTGACAAAACCAAAGGAAATCTGCTATTAGGAAATATCAAAGATGTCATAAAAATTTTGTAGAGATTTGGATAGAAAAAGCACAGTAGCAAGATCAAACAAACGGTGCTATACGGTTGGAATTCTGCAATGTATCTTTCGTCGTAGAGATGAAAACTTTATGACGAAAAGTTCATGCAGCAATATAGGAATAATTTTTTTTTGGGATTTTTAAATAAGGATAACTAAATTGCAGTAGCAGTAAGGTAGAAAATCAGAACCTGTTGCAATTCACGGGGAGATCAAAGGATGATCCGTGGTGGTGGATATGACGGCGGAATTTGGCGACGATCTTTTATGCAATTGTGGGAATTGCTTTGGGCAGTTGTGGAGGGTTAATGGATGGCTGTGGAAGGGCAGCAAGATGCCAAGAACGCTGCTCTGATACCAAGTGTTAGAACCCTTACAGATTCTAAACTTGGGGTTGATCTCTTTAGGGGATCGGCCTCCTTGGAACTCTATAGGGGTTCCTCCCTCCAAGTTGCTGCTCAAAGGCTATAGAAAAGATTCATCTATTGCTTATCAAAAGAGGAGGAATACATGGCTATTTATAAGGTTTCTAAACCCTAACTCCTAATAGGACTCCTATTCAAGACTCCTACTTCTAACCAACTCCTAATAGGACTTCCACTCAAGACTCATATTCCTTTACAACTCCTAATTCTTCTCTAAGAAACAACCTCCTAACCCTAGCTAGCCTCTTCACCTCTTTAATAGGAGTCGGCTTATGTAGGTTTTACATGAATGTCCTTCTCAATTAGGACTCTCTTAGCTAGAGTCCTAATAAAATATTAATAAAAAGGGGGAATGAATCCTTGACGAAAATGAGTTGAAAAAGATTGATAAGTGTTGAGTGTTCCCCTCCACCTCTTAGAGTTTAGAGTTCATTCTAAGAGAGGTGTGAAACTTATAAAGGTTCTCTCCTGAGCCTGTCAAAAAGAGAATAGAGTTATAAGAAAGTGGTTGGTCTTAGCCTATTGAAGGAAGACCAATAGTGGATGCCGATGGCCTCAACGAAAGAGGAATCGGTAGAGTGGATGTAGGTCACGATGACCGAACCACTATAAAAATTTGGTTTGCATTTCTGTTTTACTATTTACTTTAACTACAAACTGCCTTACTTACTTTACATCCACTACACTCTTCCCTATGCTTTTAAGTTAATATCTTCTGAAACGGGTTTAATGGCAATAAATTTTTGAACCGACGTAATTTTATCTGCTGCACTAATTCATACCCTCGCCCTCTTAGTGCCGACTCATTCCTAACAGTTGGTATTAGACCCATGTTATTTCTCATTTGGTTTAACACCCAAGAGAAATAGCTCTTTTTGGCTTTTAAGAGGGTCACTCTCTCATTCGTTCTCCCATGTTCAATGGGATGGACTACACATTTTGGAAAACTCGAATCAAAATTTTCTTGCTTTCGTTAAATCTTGATTTATGGAATATAGTCGAATTTGAATTTCATAAGTCTTCTCTTCCAATGAACGATTGGAATGAGTTAGAGAAGAAGACTTTCTCTTTAAATGCAAAGGCTATGAATGCCTTATTTTGCGCCTTAGACAAAAATGAATTCAATCGGGTTTCTACTTACGAAATGACTTTCGATATTTGGCATACTCTTGAAATCACACATGAAGGCACTAATAGAGTTAAAGATTTAAATATTAATAATTTGATGCATGATTTTGAACTTTTTCGAATGAAGCCAAGTGAAACCGTTGTTGACATGTACACTCGTTTTACGAATGTCGTCAATGGTTTAAAAGCCCTTAGCAAATGTTTTTATAAATTTGAACTCATTAACAAGATCTTAAGATCTCTTTCTAAAAATTGGGAATCAAATGTAATGGAAATACAAGAAACAAAGGATTTAAATAAATTTTCACTTGAAGAACTTATCGCGTCCTTGATGACCTATGAAATGACTCATGAAGCACTTGATGCACTTGATGAACATGAGAACTACCTTTCAAAGAACAGAAAGGATTTGACACTTTGAACAATAGAATACCACTTGAGTGATGACTCAAGTGATGATGATGATGACCTTAAACTTCTCAAGCTTAAAAATTCTTAAAATAAGAATCAAAGAAAAAAAAACTTAAGA
Source organism: Musa acuminata AAA Group (assembly GCF_036884655.1). NCBI lineage: Eukaryota > Viridiplantae > Streptophyta > Magnoliopsida > Zingiberales > Musaceae > Musa > Musa acuminata. The sequence continues at coordinate 34,006,068 of NC_088356.1, read as the reverse complement.
AAAACACAACTACTTGCTATGAATGCAAGAAGAAGGAAGTACTTTGGGATGAATCGAGCTCATTCAATGATGAGGAGTAAACCAATGAAGACAAAATAATGAACTTCGCCTTAACGGCTCTCGATGATGAGGTAAATGACTCACCCAAAACCCCCTTAATTTATTTTAAAATTACTTGATGCATTTCATATATTATTTTTAAATTAGTCTATAAAATATAAAAAATAAATAAATAAAAAGGGATCATTCTTTTCTTTTTCTAACTAATTTTGAAAATAATAATAAAAATTATATGTTTTATGATAAAGGAACAAAATGTTATATTTAAATCTAATAATCCCATGTATGTTTTTAAGAAAAAAATAATGTGTATCTAAATTGATGATTTCTGATTGTGATTAAAAATGCTTCATGTTTAATGAAATTATGCTTGATGATTTAATTATGTATAATGATGTAATGAAAATATTAACTGTTTTGATACCATGATTGATGATTTT
>NC_088356.1:33978068-33998068 GCF_036884655.1 Musa acuminata AAA Group | reverse complement strand
CTAGCAAATTGAAAACAAGACTAGCAGACTTTTCTAAGACCTTTCTCTCAATCAATTGCTTCTCAAAAAGTTGTAATCTCAGCTGAGATTTGAGAGGTATTTATAGGCCTCAAGAGGATTCAAATTTGGGCTCCAAAATTTGAATTCTCTTTGGGTTCCCGATGTTGGCGGTGCCAACGCCTGTCAGTGGCGATGCCACCGCTTGTCAATGTCAGACACTGACAGTGGACTGGCGGTGCCACCGCCTATCAATGTCATACACTGACAATGGACTGGCGGTGCAACCGCCCAGCCAACCGGTGCCACCGCCCAGCTCTCGGGTGCTGGGCGGTGCCACCGCCAGACCCTTTGGTTCACTGGTTGGGCTTCAAATTTAGCCCAAACCAAATCTAATTTTGGGCCTAGTTGGCCCCTAACCAGGATATAGGATTATCTCTTAATCCTAATCCTAATTACAAGTGAACTGCATAACAAAAAAAAAACATCCTAAGCAAGTTTTCAACCGCGAACGTCGAGTCTTGTTCCGGCGAGCTTTCCGACGAACTTCTTCCGACAGACTCCCAGCAAGCTCCCGAACTTGTGATGAATTTAACGAGTAGCCGAGCCTTCTCAGTGATCTCCGTGAACCTCCGATGACCTCTTCGGCGAACTTCTGAAAATTCTGACAGGTTCCCGATTTCTTCTCGGTTGGTTCCGGCAGCATCTCCGATGATTCTTCGGACTCTTAAACGTCCATCGAACTTGACTCCGGTATTCTTGCTTTGTGTTTTCTGGTTATCGTAGTTAATCCTGCACACTTAACTCAATAATATGGATTAGATCAATTAACCCATCAATTGATTTTATCATCAAAATCCGAGATTCAACAATCTCCCCCTTTTTTATGATGACAATCAATTGATGACGGAGTTAAACATAACTCCCCCTATCTATATGTCATATTATGAGAAGATAAAAATACTTGAATTCCATCCCATTGAATTCAAGCATAAACCGATAAGTTCTAACCGTAGAACTTATCGTTATTCTCATTAAGCATAAGTAAATGTGAAACTTCGATGAAAATCATTTTCAAGTCAAATGATAAGAGACAATTTTTACTACGATAGGAGATAAAGATTTTCAACATGAATTTCATGATATACATGTTAGACATGCTTTCAATATGATCAATCAATCTTGCAATATTCTCAAAGATTTTACAAGGCATATAAGACATTCATATCATACAAGCTTTTGCAATTCATATAAGTCATGCTATTAAAATGGTACAAGTCATCACTTTTCTCCCCCTTTGTCATCAACAAAAAGGGAATGAGACTTGAAGCACATAATTTGTGATTATAACATCAGGAATTCAGCATTGATCATAAAAATTTTATCATTTAAAACTAAGTATGCTAAAATATTTACACAGAGTTCATCTTAAAGGAAAATTCAGCATTCATCCATTTTATCAAATCTCTTCTTTCTATAAATAACAAAAATTGTAGATGTACAAGGAAGAGATAGTGATAAAAAAAATTTCAAGTAGTAACTCCAATAAGTCAAGATCATAATTCGAATACAAATCCATTCAAATTCAATTCGTCAACTTGAAACTCATAATCAAGCCATCAAAATCAATTTCGAGATTCACAAAATATCATAAAATCATTAATCTTGATCAGATGGGAGCGGTGTTTGACTCAAGATAGGATAAGATAATTTAATATGTCATTTAGAATTGAGAGAGAAGGATCAGATTCACCGAGGAACGAAGAGAGGATGAAAAACTTTACGGAAAATCCATTCAAACAAGTTTATTCTTAGGGACAATTTAACATACCTAATTCCCTTCTAATGAATTCAAATTGGTCTTCATTCAAAGCTTTTGTAAATATATCTGCTAATTGATGCTTTGTGTCAATGAATTCTAGAACAATATCATTGTTAAGGACATGATCGCATATGAAATGATGCCTAACGTCAATGTGCTTAGTTCTAGAGTGCTGAATTGAATTTTTAGTAAGACATATGGCACTAGTATTATCACATTTTATGGGAATGTTTTTAAAGTGAATTCCATAGTCTTCTAATGTATTTTTCATCCAAACAACTTGTGCACAACATGCACTTGCAGCAATGTATTCGGCTTCCACCGTAGATAGTGCAACTGAATTTTGTTTCTTGAAAGTCCAAGAAACAAGTGCATGTCCTAAAAATTGGCATGTTCCGGATGTACTTTTTCTATCTATCCTGCATCCGCCAAAATCAGCATCTGCATAAGCTATTAAATCGAATTTTTCAGATTTTAGATACCACAGTCCTAGATTTGGAGTTCCTTTAAGATACCTAAATATTCTTTTAATACTTTTAAAATGAGATAATTTAGGATTTGATTGAAACCTAACGCAAAGTCCTACACTAAACATAATATCCGATCTAGTCGCGGTGAGGTAGAGTAGACTACCTATCATTCCCCTATATGTTTTTTGATCGAAATTTTCACTATTTTCATCCATATCTAACTTAGTCGCAGTGCTCATAGGGGTGTTTATTGCTTTTGAATTATCCATGTTAAATCGTTTTAACAATTCTAATGTATATTTAGATTGGTTAAGAAATATACCATCCCTAAGTTGTTTGATTTGTAATCCTAAAAAGAAAGTTAATTCACCCATTAAACTCATTTCAAATTCATGACTCATACATTTGGCAAATGATTCACATAGTGATTCATCCGAAGAGCCAAAAATAATATCGTCAACATAAATTTGCATAATAAGAAAATTATTTTTAAAATATTTAATAAACAATGTAGTATCAACCTTGCCTTTGGTAAAATTATTTAAAATAAGAAAGGAACTAAGCCTTTCATACCAAGCTCTAGGAGCTTGTTTCAAGCCATAGAGAGCCTTAGTCAATTTGAATACATGATTAGGAAGAAGAGAATTTTCAAATCCGGGAGGTTGTTCGACATATACTTCTTCGGAAATAAAACCATTCAAGAAGGCACTTTTGACATCCATTTGAAATAGTTTAAAATTATTACTACTAGCATAGGCAAGGAGCATCCTTATGGCTTCTAATTGAGCCACAGGAGCGAAGGTTTCTTCGTAATCGATACCTTCTTCTTGGTTGAAACCTTTGGCCACTAATCTAGCCTTATTTCTAACCACGATGCCATTTTCGTCTTGCTTGTTTCTAAAGACCCATTTAGTACCAATGACTAAATAGTCACTAGGTCTAGGAACAAGCTTCCATACCTTATTCCTCTCAAATTGATTCAATTCCTCTTGCATTGCAATAACCCAAAAATCATCTTTTATTACCTCGTCAATGCATTTAGGTTCAATTTGAGAAAGGAAGGCAGAGTTAGCACAAAAATTTTTGAAAGAGAAACGAGTTTGAACCCCTTTTGATGTATCTCCTATAATTAGCTCCTTTGGATGAGCATCTATATACTTCCATTCCTTGGGTAAGGAAATTTCGGAAGAAGGTGCATCCAAGTTGCTATTTTGAGGAGGGGGTTCATTTAAATTCAAATTATCAAAACCAAGATCATCATCAAAATCATTTTTCTTTAAATTAGAAATTTCATTAAAAACTACATAAATAGACTCTTCTATTACTAAGGTTCTTTTGTTAATAACCCGAAAAGCCTTAGAAACGAAAGAGTAACCAAGAAAGATGCCTTCATCGGATTTAGCATCAAATTTTCCTAAGGCATCCTTTTCATTCAAAATAAAGCATTTACAACCGAAAACTTTAAAATAGGAAATATTTGGTTTTTTGTTATTCCATAATTTATAGGGAGTTTTTGATAGGGATGGTCTTATTAGGACCCTATTCATGATGTAGCAAGCCGTATTTACGGCTTCGGCCCAAAAATACTTGGGTAGACTATATTCATTTAACATAGTTCTTGCCATTTCTTGTAGGTTTCTATTTTTTCTTTCAACTACTCCATTTGGTTGGGGATTCCTCGGAGTGGAGAAGTTGTGATTGTATCCATTAACTTCACAAAAATTTTGAAAGTCACGGTTTTGAAATTCGCCACCGTGATCACTCCGAATTGATGAAATCATGAAACCTTTTTCATTTTGAGTGAGTTTACAAAATTTAGAGAAACAATTGAAATAATCACTTTTGTGAGCTAAGAAATAGGTCCAAGTGTATCTAGTATAGTCATCCATAATTACAAATGCATATTTGCTTCCTCCTAGACTTATCGTATCAATTGGTCCAAATAAGTCCAAATGAATCAATTGTAATGGTCTAGTGGTGCTAATTTGAGTTTTTGGTTTGAAACTGGTTTTTATTTGTTTACCTAGTTGACATGCATCGCATACTTTGTCCTTAATAAACTTTATATTTGGAATTCCTCGCACTAATTCTTTAGATGAGATCTTAGACATTAGTTTCATGCTTGCATGGCCTAGTCTCCTATGCCAAAGCCAAGCATCATCATTTAAAGCGGAGAAGCACATTTCATTACTTAGTTCATCAATGTTGATGGTGTAGACATTATTTTGTTTTAATGCAATCATAGTTATGTTATGGTTTGGTTTTTCAATAATACACACATTTGATTCAAATCTAACGATGTAACCTTTATCGCATAATTGACTAACACTCAAGAGATTATGTTTCAATCCATCAACTATTAAGACATCATCAATAGAAAATTTTAATTTGTTACCTATAGTTCCCTTGCCAATGATTTTGCCTTGGTTGTTGTCTCCGAAGGTGACGTACCCTTCTTCTTTGCTAGTGAGCATAGAGAAATGAGATGGATCTCCAGTCATATGTCTTGAGCATCCACTATCTAGATACCATCTCTTGCTCCTAGTTTGTTATGGTATATGTTTCTACAAGAAGGGATTATTTTTTGGTACCCATTTTCTTTTGGGTGCCTTAAAAACTGATTTAACTTGTTCATCATATTGCATAGAATTAATCATGGTTCCTTTAGGAACCCAAATTAGTTTGTTCGGACTAATTTTCTTGAATGGACATTTATAAGTTTTATGTCCATATTTGCAACAAAAGTTGCAATTGCTTTGGTGCCGAACATGTAAGACAGGGCCTTTAATGAAGGTGGTTGGATTTTGGTGAGGACTTCTCACAAATCCGATTCCACTTCTTTTAGGAACGTGACCCTTATTTGTAAGGATCATATTCAAAGACTTACTACCAACCTCGAATTTCTTCAATGTGTCCTTAAGTAGCAAGTTCTCCTTTTGGAGAGATTCTAGATCATGGCATTTTACAAATGGAGCTAAACTATCATGATATTCAGTTCTTAATTTATCAATATCACAAGTGAGACTATCATGCTCCTTTTTTAGCAATTTATATTTTCTACTAATTGTCTTACATTCATCAAATAACTCATGGAAGGCATTTAATAATTCATGATAAGGTAAATCTGCATCAACTAAATCCGTTACCTCTTCTCCGATGGCCATTAGGGTGTAATAAGCAACTTGTTCGGTGTTAGACTCCTCTTCTTCGGACGCGCTTGAATCATCCCACGTTGCCTTGAGCGCCTTCTTCTTTGATGTTCTCTTTTTGGATTGAGGACAATCGTTCTTGTAGTGTCCCGGTTTTTTGCACTCATAACAAATCACTTGGTCCTTCTTATGTTCGAATTTATTTTTTATATTATTTTTAAATTTGTTCTTTCTTAATTTTTTTAAAATTTTTTAGTCAAAAGTGCAATGTCATTATCACTGTCCTCATCACTTGATATTCCTTTCAAGTAGTCTTCTTGTGATGTGAGTGCCATATCCTTCCTATTCTTTGGAAGGGGATTTTCGAGCTCGTCATGAGCTTGACATGTCATTTCGTAGGTCATTAGAGACCCAATAAGTTCTTCAAGAGGGAATGTTTTAAGGTCTTTGGCCTCTTGAATGGCTGTAACTTTTGGATCCCAACTTTTAGGGAGGGATCTTAAGATTTTAGTTACTAGTTCAAAGTTAGTAAAATCTTTACCAAGAGCTTTGAGTCCATTGATGACATCCGTGAACCGGGTGTACATGTCTCCGATGGACTCACTTGGTTTCATTCGGAAAAGTTCGTAAGAGTGCACCAGGATGTTGATTTTAGACTCTTTCACTTGGCTTGTGCCTTCATGAGTGACCTCAAGAGTTCTCCAAATATCAAAAGCCGAATCACAAATTGAAACACGATTAAATTCATTTTTGTCTAGTGCACAAAACAAGGCATTCATAGCCTTTGCGTTTAAAGCAAAAACCTTCTTCTCCGATTCATTCCATTCGCTCATCGGAAGAGAAGATTTTTGAAATTCGTTTTCAACAATAGTCCAAAGCTCGAAATCCATGGAAATGAGGAAGATCCTCATACAAGTCTTCCAATAAGTATAATCCAACCCATTAAACAAGGGTGGACGTGTGATAGAATGATCCTCATGTATGCCGGAGTAAGCCATCTCTCTTGGGTATCAAACCAAATATGAGAGTGAGCCTTGCTCTGATACCAATTGTTAGGATCAGAGCGGCACTAAGAGGGGGGGGGGGGGGGGGGTGAATTAGTGCAGCGGATTAAAACTTTCGTTTCGACAAATCTTTCGTACGATAAAAATCGAACTCGGAAGTGCTTAACTTGAAAGTGTATTCACAAAGTTGTGCAGCAAAGGTAATGAGGAAATAAAGCAAGTAAGAAGGTTTGCAGTAATGTAAATAGCAGTAATGAAATGCAAACCAGAGATTACGCCGATTTTAAAGTGGTTCGGTCAAATGACCTACATCCACTTGCGAGGCCCCTCTTCGATGAGGCTCCCACCTTCCACTAGCAAATCTCTTGAAGGGGAAGGGTAAATACCCCTCTTACAACTTTTTATAAGCGGTTCACTCTCTTACATATTTTCAGCAAGAAAGAAGGAGGTGAACACTAGCAAATTGAAAACAAGACTAGCTAAGACTTTTCTCTTCGGTACGTGAAGGATACGTCCGTAGGAGGCTGAAGTGTGCAACGAGTTCAGTATGTTGCTAGGCCTTGAGTGGTGCAGCGGGGGCTGTATTGACGTGGAGTCACAATCTAGCAAGTGTGTTTACAGGAGGCAGAACAATGCACAGTTTGTTCAGTAGATCGGAGTAGTCTAAGGGGATGGTGATCTCCGAAACGAAGAGAGATGTTGCTCCAACGGGACAGTTATCCAGGAGGGATAATTCCCAGCTCTCTAGAGGGAGAATCATATGGGATGAACCTCACAAGTTGAGGAGGAGTACCTCAACAAACAACAACTCTACGAAGCTCAATGGACTGAGCAAGCGGCGAGGAGTCATCGCATGATCTCGCTCGAGAGAATGCATTGGTAGATACATTGCGAGATCAAGTGGGGGAGCGACCCAAAGCAACACAAATGAAGGTACACTTGGATTCGATATGGAGATCGGACTCAAGGGAGGGCTGACCCGTGGAATGGTGGGCGCGAGGGCCACCATCAACTCAATGCAAAAATGAGGAGCGGAGCAACTTGGGTGTAACTTGGCGAAGTACCCAAGCTGCATGAAGGGAGCCAACATAGAAGATGGAACATGGAGCAGAGGCATAGTGCTTTCCTTGGATAAAGGTCAAGGACATAAACTCACGCAGAGGCAAGAGCAGGATCATGTTGTTTCATGGGTCATTCATTCTGATGGAGCGGACTCATCTTGCATGGTGCCAAAGACGAAGGGAGCTTCTGGGCACATGCACTTTATCTCGGAGGAGCATTTGATGGAGGAATTAAGGTGACTCAATTTGCCGAGGTAAAGTTGGGTTCAGAAGGCCTTAGCACGGGGCAAGAGGACGCAGAGGCGGGTACTCTTGAAGAATATGCCACAATGTTGCCATTCAAGTTGCTATGAAGGAAGCGGTGCGCAGTGAAGATTGTGCTGGTAGGGGTAGAGGCCTAGGATCCAGACAATGGTGCACTAATTGCAGCGAAGTCGGGGGACTTCGGGAGCTACTAGGTGACGGACTATCCTAGAGCGGTGCTTCGTCTAGGTGTGACCCAAGAGTGGGTGGATAAAGGTCGATTGCCAAAGGAGCGAACAAAATCGAAGGTGGAAGAGACCCTGCGATGTATTGGCAGAGGCCACACATGAAGGGTTCAAAATTCGAGTTCATCCCACAAGGATCAGAATGTAATAGAGATGTCACCAGGAGGCAATATGGTGCAGCGGATCGTGGTGGAACAGTTCGTGGCAATGTGATACACACAATCTAGTTCCGTGAGGGACTAGATCATATGGAGGTATGATCAGGAGCTACTAGAAGCTCCACTTCGGTGAACAACACGACGGTAAGAAGGGCTATGGATTCAAGGCGTGAAGGCCATGGTACCGCAGAGGCGGGTCTTCCGTGCGTGCATCGAATTTTGCATCGGATGAAAACCTTGGTCATCAGCATATGGGGGTTGGGTTCCACCAAGGGAAAAGTTCAAATGCAGGTACCAGTGAGTCCTATGGGAGGGACTTGATCATACAGAGGTATGATTGAAGCAGCTAGAGAGTTGGACTGCTCCAGAGCTCATATTCGCTTAAGGGAGCCCGGCAAGTCAGAGGACTAGGTCGAGTAAGCGAACGTTGCTACCAAGGAAGCTAAGGAGAACAGAATCGGTGCAAACCCTACAACGTGATGGCAGAGGCCATGCATGGGAGTTGCAGTCTGTCTTTCCATCGACCAAAGGGAGCTGCTTGAAGAACACAGAGGTGTTGAAGCAGGGGGTCGAAAGGGGCGAGGAAGCGACGACGAGTCTAGAGGGACTTAGCTACCTAAAATCAAGCATCAATTAGAATGGAGGTGGACTCAGAGGAGTGCCACAGAGGCATATCTACTTATTGTGAAGAAAATGGATGCAGATGCGAGGCGATGGATAGTAGTGCCATGGGCATGGCAACGCCATGGTACCGAAGAGGCGGAACTTTCGTGAAAGTCATTGATCCCTTGCTCTCATGGAGGGAGAGTGCTTGGTCGTGAAAGGGGCCGAGGAGGTGGAGCATGCAGACGCAAACTCCAAGTACCGAGACAAGGCTGAAGGGCAGAGGCCAAGGAACTTTGTAAGACCGGTGTCAATGAGTTTCTCATCAAGATAGCTGAAAGTGAAGGACTTCGGGTCATGCAAGAGTGCACAACCAAGGAACGAAGCAGGCAGTATGCGGTGCTGTACCTTTGCTACTCAAGGGAGTAGGCGGCAGGGTTGATGGAGAAGACGATACAATCTCAAAGGCGACCAAATCTATTAGAGAATTACTTCAAGTTGGGGTGAAAACTTCCTGCATTCCAGAAGTTCGATGGCATTGAGAAGGTGAATCACAGTAGCTAACTCAACACAAGGAGTGCAAACACTTCAAGTGCTTCAGAAGTGTGAGCAAAGAGTAGGCGAAGGCTAGTAACCAGCTCGATGCATGGAGTACAACCTCGAGGAGGCGAGCGAAGTCAAGTAACATTTGCCTTCTCAATCCTTAAGAGAATGGGCAAAACCGAGTACCCCAATTCTCTTATCTATCCAGCAGAGGAGCTCTGCATATGTTCAAAGACCCTTCGAAGATAATGGAAGACAATAGTTGTCAAATCCTCACCAACGGTGATCAGTACTACTGAGAGTAGATTGTCCGCTTCATTTCCCAATGAAGTGCCAATCGAAAGCAGGAGTGATGCGAACCTACTTGGAAGTGACAACTAAGTGAAAGAAGAGTCAATGGGCAAATTTTATGGAGGAAGGACCCAAAACTTCAGAAGTTTGCGAGACGATGCTCGTTAAAAGCTCCAACAAGCATCCACCCAGTTCAAACAACATGAAGCATTTGAGAGACTGGTGCAGTAAGGATGGTCATTTCCTTCATTTGGAGGATACACAGGAATCAACAAGGATCAACACAACTCAGCCAACCCCACACCAAAGTCAAAGTCAATGGTGAGTTGAAGCAGCATGGCGGATCAAAGGTTTGACTACTCAAAAACAGCAACGGAGAGCAGTTGGGAGCCAAGAGGTGCATTGTAGTTGGAGCAGAAGATTGAAGACTCAGCAAAGGCAAGGAGTTGCAGTGTCAATAAAGGCTTCGATGAGGACGTCGAAGGAACAAGTGGGGGAGAATGTCACAGACAAACTTCTAAACAGGATGTTTGATGTAATGCTTATGTATGTCCGTGTCTTTTGGTATGTTCATGCTTTGTACAACATGTAGAGGGACGGCCGAAGACTTAATAGTCCCATTTTAGTTAGGTTGGTGGCCGCTTTAGGCTTGTAAATAAAGGTTATGTCATGTGGACACGTGCGAGAGATTTTTAGTCTGTAATGGACCATTTTACCCTTTGTTGTGCAACTGTTCAGAGCTTGTAAAATCTGTTTGTAATTTGCATTATCTATGAAGTGTTTTCGGAGATGTTTGCTTGTGGATCCCGAGTGAGGCGTTCTCTCTAACCTGTTCTCTCTTTTGTTGGTCCTAAGGGACAATGGGAGGCTTCGGGGAGGCTGTCCTTTGCGGACGGACACGCAAGGGTGCCACACGACTTAGGCAAAATCAACTAAGTCCATGACATAATGCTCAGGAGGTTATGTTTTAAACCATCAACTAACAAAATATCTTTAATAAAGAAGTTGGATTTGTTACCTATGGTTCCTTTGCCAATGATTTTACCCTTGTTGTTGTCTCCAAAGGTGACATAGCCTTCGTCTATGCTAGTGAGCCTAGAGAATTGAAATAGATCTCCGGGTATATGCCTTGAGCATCCACTATCAAGGTACCATCTCTTGCTCCTAGCTTGTGATGGTATATGTCTCTACGAGAAAGGATAATTTTTAGGTACCCATTTACTTTTGGGTGCCTCAAAAACTGATCTACATTGTTTATTATGTTGCATAGAGTTTATCATGATTCCTTTAGGAACCCAAATCAATTTGTTCGGGCTAATTTTCTTGAATGGACAATGATACATTTTATGTCCATGTTTGCAACAAAAGTTATATTTGCTTTGGTGCCGAACATGTAAGATAGGGCCTTTTATGAAGGTGGTTGGATTTTGGTGAGGACTTCTCACAAATCTGATTCCACTTCTTTTGGGAACGTGACCCTTATTTGTAAGGATCATGTTCAAAGACTTGCTACCAACCTCGAATTTCTTCAAGGTGTCCTTAAGTAGCAAGTTCTCTTTTTGGAGAGTTTCTATATCATGACATTTTATACATTGAGCTAAACTATCATGATATTCAGTTTTTAATTTATTGAAATTACTAATAAGACTATCATGTTCCTTTTTTAACAATTTATATTTTCTACTAATTGTTTTGCATCAAATGATATTTTCAAATAAGTCATGGAAGGCATTTAATAATTCATCAAATGATAAATCTGCATCAATTAAATTTGTTACCTCCTCTCCGATGGCCATTAGGGCATAATGAGCAACTTGCTCGGTGTTGGACTCCTCTTCTTCGGACGCACTTGAGTCATCTCACGTTACTTTGAGTGCCTTCTTCTTTGATGTTCTCTTCTTGGCTTGGGGACAATCACTTTTATAGTGTCCTGGCTTTTTGCACTCATAGCAAATAATTTTGTCCTTTTTGGGTTCCAATTTATTTTTTGTGTCATTTTTAAACTTGTTTCTCTTAATGAATTTTTTGAATTTCCTTGTTAGAAGTGTCAAGTCATCGTCACAGTCCTCATCACTTGAGTTTTCTCTCAAGTGGTCATCTAAAGTTCTAAGTGTCATATCCTTCCTATTCTTTGGAAGGATATCTTCTTGCTCTTCATGAGCCTTGTAAGTCATTTCATAGGTCATTAATGACCCGATTAGTTCTTCAAGAGGGAAGTTGTTTAAATCTTTAGCCTCTTGAATAGCAGTGACTTTAGGGTCCCAACTCTTAGGAAGGGATCTTAGAATCTTATTTACAAGCTCAAAATCCGAAAAACTTTTGCCGAGTCCTTTTAGACCATTGACGACATCCATGAAACGAGTGTACATGTCGCCAATAGTCTCGCTCGGTTTTATTCGAAAAAGTTCAAAAGAATGTATCAAAAGATTGATTTTTGACTCTTTCACTCTACTTGTGCCTTCGTGAGTCACTTCGAGTGTATGCCAAATATCAAACGCGGTTTCACAAACCAAAACACGATTGAACTCATTTTTATCAAGCGCACAAAATAAGGCATTCATAGCCTTTGCATTAAGAGCGAAAGTATTCTTCTCCAATTCATTCCAATCGATCATTAGAAGAGAAGATTTCGAAAATCCATTTTCACAAACCAAAACACGATTGAACTCATTTTTATCAAGCGCACAAAATAAGGCATTCATAGCCTTTGCATTAAGAGCGAAAGTATTCTTCTCCAATTCATTCCAATCGATCATTAGAAGAGAAGATTTCGAAAATCCATTTTCACAAATCATTAGAAGAGAAGTATTCTTCTCCAAATATAAAACGCGGTTTCACAAACCAAAACACGATTGAACTCATTTTTATCAAGCGCACAAAATAAGGCATTCATAGCCTTTGCATTAAGAGCGAAAGTATTCTTCTCCAATTCATTCCAATCGATCATTAGAAGAGAAGATTTCGAAAATCCATTTTCGATAAGATTCCAAAGTTCAAAATCCATTGAAATAAGGAAGATCCCCATTCGGGTCTTCAAATAGGTGTAGTCCGTCCCATTGAACATGGGTGGACGTGTAATAGAGTGGCCTTCTTGGTTTTCAGCGTATTCCATCTCTCTTGGGTTTTAATCCGTTTGAAAGCCCCGCTCTAATACCAATTATTAGGATCAAGAGCACTAAGAGGGGGGGGTGAATTAGTGCAGCGAAAAAACTTTCGACGATTAAAACTGCGTTCGTACGATGAATTCGTTTCCGACGTAAAACTGTTTTCAGAAACTTAACTTGAAAGCGAGTTCATAAGAGAGTGCAGCAAAAGTAATAAGGAAGTAAAGCACATATGGAGGTTTGCAGTAAGGTAAGCAGCAAGAAGAAATACAAACCAGAGAGCACCATAATTTAAGAGTGGTTCGGTCAATCTTGACCTACATCCACTTTTGGCTTCCTCCTCCGACGAGATCACCGATGTCCATTAGAGGCCTTCCTTCAATAGGCAAAGGCCAACCACCATTTTATAGTTTCATTCCTTTTGACGGGCTTAGGAGACAACCCTTATAGAATTTTCACTCCTCTCTTGAATGATCGAAACTTGAAAGAAAAGAGGGAGGAGAACTTTTAACTTATACAACACTTTTGAACTCTAAAAATCACAGAGTAAGATTAGATTTTTGGTGCCCTTTCATGCAGGAAAGGGTGGTGTTTATATAGGCCCCAAACTGGTTTGAATTTGGAGCTCAAAAATGTCATCTCCCGGATTTCCATGGTCTTAGCGGTACTACCGCCATAAGTGGGCGATACTACCTCTCGGAGACCAAGCTCAGGCGGTACCACCGCCTGATAGGGGCAGTACCACTGCCTAGTCTCGCTCGGAGACTGAACCCAAGCGGTACCATTGCCTTGTTGAATCTCGGATTTTGATGATAAAATCAATTGATGGGTTATTTGATCTAATCCATATTATTGAGTTAAGTGTGCAGGATTAACTACGATAACCAGAAAACACAAAGCGAGAATACCGGAGTCAAGTTCGATGGACGTTTAAGAGTCCGAAGAATCGTCGGAGATGCTGCTAGAACCAACCGAGAAGAAATCGGGAACCTGTCGGAAATTTCGGAAGTTCGCCGAAGAGATCGTCGGAGGTTCACGGAGATCACCGAGAAGGCTCGGCTACTCATTAAAGTCATCACAAGTTCGGGAGCTTGCTAGAAGCCCGTCGGCAGAAAGTTCGTCGGAAAGCTCGCCAGAACAAGACTCGACGTTCGCGGTTGAAAATTTGCTTAGGATGTGTTTTGGTTATGTAGTCCACTTGTAATTAGGATTAGGATTAAGAGATAATCCTATATCCTGGTTAGGGGCCAACTGGGCCCAAAGTCAGAGTTGGTTTAGGCTAAAAATTAAGCTAAACCAGCGAACTAGAGAGCCAAGATTGAAGCCCAACTAGTGGCTGAAAACACTGTAGTCGGGCTGAAAACACTGTAGGCGGTGGCACCGCCTAGCTGGGCGGTGGCACCGCCTAGCTGGGCGGTGGCACCGCCCAGCACCCGAGAGCTGGGCGGTGACACCTCCTTGGCTGGGCGGTTGCACCGTCCAGCACCCGAGCGCTGGGCGGTGGCACCGCCTGGTTGGGCGGTGGCACCTCCAGCACCGGAAACCCTAAGAAAATTCAAATTTTGGAGCCCAAAATTTGAATCCTCTTGAGGCCTATAAATACCCCTCAAATCTCAGTTGAGGTTACAACTTTTGAGAAGCATTTTGATTGAGAGAAAAGTCTTAGAAAGTCTTAGCAAGTCTTGTTTTCAATTTGCTAGAGAGTTCTCCTCCTCCTTTCTTATTGAAAATTTGTAAGAGGTTGAGCTGCTTGTAAAAGGTTGTAAGAGGGGTATTTACCCTTCCATTTCAAGAGATTTGCTAGTGGAAGGTGGGAGCCTCATTGAAGAGAGGCATCGCAAGTGGAGTAGGTCATTTGACCGAACCACTCTAAAAATCGGTGTAATCTCTGGTTTGCATTTTATTATTGTCATTTACATTACTGTAAATCTTCTTACTGCTTTAGTTCCTTATTACCCTTGCTGTGCAACTTTAAGAATACGCTTTCAAGTTAAACTTTTCAAGTTCCGTTCTTATCGTACGAAAGATTTTGTTAAAATCGAAGTTTTAATCCGCTGCACTAATTCACCCCCCCCCCTCTTAGTGCCGCTCCGATCCTAACAAGTGGTATCAGAGCGAGGTTATCTCTCATATTTGGTTTAATACCCAAGAGAGATGGCTTACTCCGGCATGCAAGAGGGCCATTCTATTGCACGACCACCTTTGTTTAATGGGTCGGATTACACATATTGGAAGACTCGCATGAGAATCTTCCTCATTTCTATGGACTTTGAGCTTTGGTCTATTGTCGAGAATGGATTTCAAAAATCTTCTCTTCCGATGAGCGAATGGAATGAATCGGAGAAGAAGGTTTTTGCTTTAAATGCAAAGGCTATGAATGCCTTGTTTTGTGCATTAGACAAAAACGAATTTAATCGTGTTTCAATGTGTGATTCGGCTTTTGATATTTGGAGAACTCTTGAGGTCACTCATGAAGGCACTAGCCGAGTGAAAGAGTCCAAAATCAACATCCTTGTGCACTCTTACGAACTTTTCCGAATGAAACCAAGTGAGTCCATCGGAGACATGTACACCCGGTTTACGGATGTCATCAATGGACTCAAAGCTCTTGGTAAAGATTTTACTAACTTTGAACTAGTAACTAAAATCTTAAGATCCCTCCCTAAAAGTTGGGATCCAAAAGTTACGGCCATTCAAGAGGCCAAAGACCTTAAAGCATTCCCTCTTGAAGAACTCATTGGGTCTCTAATGACCTACGAAATGACATGTCAAGCTCATGACAAGCTCGAGAACCCCCTTCCAAAGAACAGGAAGGATATGGCACTCAAATCACAAGAAGACCACTTGAAAGGAACATCAAGTGATGAGGACAGTGACAATGACATTGCACTTTTGACTCAAAAATTTAAAAAATATTTAAGAAAAAACAAACTTAAAAATAATGTAAAAAATAAATTTGAACAAAAGAAGGACCAAGTGATTTGCTATGAATGCAAAAAACCGGGACACTACAAGAACGATTGTCCTCAAGCCAAAAAGAGGACATCAAAGAAGAAAGCGCTCAAGGCAACATGGGATGATTCAAGCGCGTCCGAAGAAGAGGAGTCCAACACCGAGCAAGTTGCTCATTACGCGCTAATGGTGTTAGGAGAAGAGGTATGTGATTTATTTAATGAAGATTTATCTTTTGAAGAACTATCTATCGCTTTTCATGAATTATTTGATGAATGTAAAACTGTTAGCAAGAAGTTAAGTATCTTAAAGAAAGAGCATGCTTTGCTACAAGATAAGTTTGATAGTCTTCAAACTCCTCCATGCTCTAAGTGTGAGCACTTAGAAGCAATAAAAAATAAAAATTTGCTTCTTAAGAAAACCTTAAACAAGTTTAAGGTTGGTAGCAAAGGATTAGATATGATCCTTGCACACAAGGGTCACATCGCAAATAGAAATAGAATTGGATTTGTAAAAGGATTACATCAAAATCCTACCACTTTCATAAAAGGACCTACATTACATGTTTCCTCTTATATGAAATGCAACTTTTGTTGCAAATCCGGACATATTGCCTACAAATGCCCATTTAGGAAAATTAGTTCACGAAAATTAATATGGGTTCCTAAAGGAACTATAAAGGATTCAATAATAAATAACAAAATTAGTGGGTCAATTTTTGAGGCACCCAAAATCAAATGGGTACCTAAAAATCATCCTCTTTTGTAGACAAACCCACAAGCTAGGAGCAAGAGATGGTATCTCGATAGTGGATGCTCAAGACATATGACTGGAGATCCATCTCATTTCTCTATGCTCACTAGCAAAGAAGAAGGGTACGTTACCTTCGGAGACAACAACAAGGGCAAAATCATTGGCAAGGGAACTATTGGTAACAAATTTAATTTTTCCATTGATGATGTCTTACTAGTTGATGGATTGAAACATAATCTCTTGAGTATTAGTCAACTATGCGATAAAGGTTACATCGTTAGATTTGAATCAAATATGTGCATTATTGAAAAACCAAATCATAACATGACTATGATTGCTTTAAAACAAAATAATGTCTATACCATCAATCTTGATGAACTAAGTAATGAAATGTGCTTCTCCGCCGTAAATGATGATGCTTGGCTTTGGCATAGGAGATTAGGCCATGCAAGCATGAAAACAATATCTAAGATCTCATCTCAAGAATTAGTACGAGGAATTCCAAATATAAAATTTATTAAGGACAAAGTATGCGATGCATGTCAACTAGGCAAACAAATAAAAACAAGCTTCAAACCAAAAAATCAAATTAGCACCACTAGACCATTACAATTGATCCATTTGGACTTATTTGGACCAATAGATACAACAAGTCTAGGTGGAAGCAAATATGCTTTTGTGATTGTGGATGACTACTCTAGATACACTTGGACCTATTTCTTAGCTCACAAAAGTGATTGCTTCAAGTGTTTCTCTAAGTTTTGCAAACTTACTCAAAACGAAAAAGGCTTCATGATTTCATCAATTCGGAGTGATCACGGTGGTGAATTCCAAAACCGTGACTTTCAAAATTTTTGCGAAAGTAATGGGTACAATCACAACTTCTCAACTCCAAGAAATCCTCAACAAAATGGAGTAGTTGAAAGGAAAAATAGAAACCTACAAGAAATGGCAAGAACTATGTTGAATGAACATAGTTTACCTAAGTACTTTTGGGCCGAAGCCGTAAATACGGCTTGCTACATCATGAATAGAGTCCTAATAAGACCATCCTTATCCAAAACTCCCTATGAATTATGGAATAACAAAAAACCAAACATCTCCTATTTTAAAGTTTTTGGTTGTAAATGCTTTATTTTAAATGAAAGGGATGCTTTAGGAAAATTTGATGCTAAATCCGATGAAGGCATCTTTCTTGGTTACTCTTCCGTTTCTAAAGCTTTTCGGGTTTTTAATAAAAGAACTTTAGTAATTGAAGAGTCTATTCATGTAGTTTTTAATGAAATTTATGATTTTAAAAAAAATAATTTTGATGATGATCTTGGTTTTGATAATTTGAATTTAAATGAACCCTCTCCTCAAAATAGCCATTTGAATGCATCTTCTTCTGAAATTTCTTTACCAAAAGAATGGAAGTATGTAGATGCTCATCCAAAAGAGCAAATTATAGGAGATACATCAAAAGGGGTTCAAACTCGTTCTTCTTTCAAAAATTTCTGTGCTAACGCCGCTTTCCTTTCTCAAATTGAACCTAAATGCATTGACGAAGCCTTAAAAGATGATTTTTGGATCATTGCAATGTAAGAAGAATTGAACCAATTTGAGAGGAATGAGGTATGGAAGCTTGTTCCTAGACCAAGTGACCACTTAGTCATAGGTACTAAGTGGGTCTTTAGAAACAAGCAAGACGAAAATGGTATCGTGGTTAGAAACAAGGCTAGATTAGTGGCCAAAGGTTTCAACCAAGAAGAAGGTATCGATTACGAAGAAACCTTCGCTCCCATGGCTCGATTAGAAGCCATAAGGATGCTCCTTGCCTATGCTAGTAGTAATAATTTTAAACTATTTCAAATGGATGTTAAAAGTGCTTTCTTGAATGGTTTTATTTCCGAAGAAGTATTTGTCGAACAACCTCCCGGATTTGAAAATTCTCTTCTTCCTAATCATGTATTCAAATTGACTAAAGCTCTCTATGGCTTAAAACAAGCTCCTAGAGCTTGGTATGAAAGGCTTAGTTCCTTTCTTATTTTAAATAATTTTACCAAAGGCAAAGTTGATACTACATTGTTTATTAAATATTTTGAAAATAATTTTCTTATTGTGCAAATTTATGTTGACGATATTGTGTTTGGCTCTTCGGATGAATCACTATGTGAATCATTTGCCAAATGTATGAGTCTTGAATTTGAAATGAGTTTAATGGGTGAATTAACTTTCTTTTTGGGATTACAAATCAAACAACTTAGTGATGGTATATTTCTTAACCAATCCAAATATACATTAGAATTGTTAAAACGATTTAACATGGATAATTCAAAAGCAATAAACACCCCTATGAGTACTGCGACTAAGTTAGATATGGATGAAAATGGTGAAAGTTTCGATCAAAAAACATATAGGGGAATGATAGGTAGTCTACTCTACCTCACTGCGACTAGACCGGATATTATGTTTAGTGTAGGACTTTGCGCTAGGTTTCAATCTAATCCTAAATTATCTCATCTTAAGAGTGTTAAAAGAATATTTAGGTATCTTAAAGGAACTCCAAATTTAGGATTGTGGTATCCAAAATCTGAAAAATTTGATCTAATAGCTTATGCAGATGCCGATTTTGGCGGATGCAGGATAGATAGAAAAAGTACATCCGGAACATGCCAATTTTTAGGACATGCACTTGTTTCTTGGACTTCCAAGAAACAAAATTCAGTTGCACTATCTACGGCGGAAGCCGAATACATTGCTGCAAGTGCATGTTGTGCACAAGTAATTTGGATGAAAAATACATTAGAAGACTATGGAATTCACCTTGAAAATATTCCCATAAAATGCGATAATACTAGTGTCATATGCCTTACTAAAAATCCAATTCAGCATTCTAGAACTAAGCACATCGACGTTAGGCATCATTTCATATGCGATCATGTCCTTAACAATAATGTTGTTCTAGAATTCATTGACACAAAGCATCAATTAGCAGATATATTCACAAAAGCCTTGAATGAAGACCAATTTGAATTCATTAGAAGGGAATTAGGTATGTTAAATTGTCCCTAAACAATAAACTTGTTTGATTGGATTTTCCGTAAAGTTTTTCATCTTCTTTCCATCTCTCATTCTCCTTCAAATTCCATATGACATGTTGTGAAATCTCGAAATCGACTTTGATGACTTGATTATGAATTTCAAGTTAGCGATTTGATTTAAATAAGTTTTATCTAAATCATAATCTTGATCTTGCAAAATTGGAATCACAAATAATATCTTTTGGCATTCATGAATTGATACTTACAAATATGAAAGTATTGGCATTCATGACTTGAATTTGATTGAAACATTGTATGCTTAAATTCATCATTCTCCTATGTTTCAAAAATTCTTTAAATGCCTTATGTGATGATTAAAAAGTAATGTTGAGATTTTCATGAATTTGACGATTTGAATGAGTTTGTATTCGAATTATGATCTTGACTTCGTGAAATTACTACTTGAATTTTTTTATCCCAATCTCTCTCTTATACATCTACAATTTCTATTATTCATAGAAAGAAGAGATTAGATAATATGAATGCATGCTGAATTTTCCTCTAAAATGAACTCTGCGTAAA